>NW_027362517.1:0-25932 GCF_042186555.1 Aquarana catesbeiana
AAAAGGGCCGGGGGTGCGATTTTGGTCATTTTTGACCCGTTTTCGGCTAAAAGGGCCGGGGGTGCGATTTTGGCCATTTTCGACCCGTTTTGGGCTAAAAGGGCCGGGGGTGCGATTTTGGTCATTTTTGACCCGTTTTGGGCTAAAAGGGCCGGGGGTGCGATTTTGGGCTTTTTTTGACCTGTTTTCTGCTATAAGGGCCGGGGGTGCGATTTTGGTCATTTTTGACCCGTTTTGGGCTAAAAGGGCCGGGGATGCGATTTTGGCCATTTTTGACCCATTTTGGGCTAAAAGGACCGGGGGTGCGATTTTGGCCATTTTTGACCCGTTTTGGGCTAAAAGGGCCGGGGGTGCGAATTTGGTCATTTTTGACCCATTTTGGGCTAAAAGGGCCGGGGGTGCGATTTTGGCCATTTTTGACCCGTTTTGGGCTAAAAGGGCCGGGGGTGCGATTTTGGCCATTTTTGACCCGTTTTGGGCTAAAAGGGCCGGGGGTGCGATTTTGGTCATTTTTGACCCGTTTTGAGCTAAAAGGGCCGGGGGTGCGATTTTGGCCATTTTTGACCCTTTTTGGGCTAAAAGGGCCGGGGGTGCGATTTTGGTCATTTTTGACCCGTTTTCAGCTAAATGGGCCGGGGGTGCGATTTTGGTCATTTTTGACCCGTTTTGGGCTAAAAGGACCGGGGGTGCGATTTTGGCCATTTTTGACCCATTTTGGGCTAAAAGGGCCGGGGGGTGCGATTTTGGCCATTTTTGACCCGTTTTGGGCTAAAAGGGCCGGGGGTGCGAATTTGGTCATTTTTGACCCGTTTTCGGCTAAAAGGGCCAGGGGTTCGATTTTGGTCATTTTTGACCCGTTTTTGGCTAAAAGGGCCGGGGGTGCGATTTTGGCCATTTTTGACCCGTTTTCGGCTAAAAGGGCCGGGGGTGCGATTTTGGCCATTTTAGACCCGTTGTCGGCTAAAAGGGCCGGGGGTGCGATTTTCGTCATTTTTGACCCGTTTTGGGCTAAAAGGGCCGGGGGTGCGATTTTGGTCATTTTTGACCCGTTTTCGGCTAAAAGGGCCGGGGGTGCGATTTTGGCCATTTTTGACCCGTTTTCGGCTAAAAGGGCCGGGGGTGCGATTTTGGTCATTTTTGACCCGTTTTCGGATAAAAGGGCCGGGGTGCGATTTTGGTCATTTTTGACTCGTTTTGGGCTAAAAGGGCCGGCGGTGCGATTTTGGCCATTTTTGACCCGTTTTGGGCTAAAAGGGCCGGGGGTGCGATTTTTGTCATTTTTGACCCGTTTTGGGCTAAAAGGGCCGGGGGTGCGATTTTGGCCATTTTTAACCCGTTTTGGGCTAAAAGGGCCGGGGGTGTGATTTTGGTCATTTTTGTTCCATTTTCGGATAAAAGGGCCGGGGGTGCGATTTTGGTCATTTTTGACCCGTTTTTGGCTAAAAGGGCCGGGGGTGCGATTTTGGCCATTTTTGACCCGTTTTCGGCTAAAAGGGCCGGGGGTGCGATTTTGGCCATTTTCGACCCGTTTTGGGCTAAAAGGGCCGGGGGTGCGATTTTGGTCATTTTTGACCCGTTTTGGGCTAAAAGGGCCGGGGGTGCGATTTTGGCCATTTTTGACCCGTTTTGGGCTAAAAGGGCCGGGGTGCGATTTTGGCCATTTTTGACCCGTTTTCGGCTAAAAGGGCCGGGGGTGCGATTTTGGTCATTTTTGACCCGTTTTCGGATAAAAGGGCCGGGGTGCGATTTTGGTCATTTTTGACTCGTTTTGGGCTAAAAGGGCCGGCGGTGCGATTTTGGCCATTTTTGACCCGTTTTGGGCTAAAAGGGCCGGGGGTGCGATTTTTGTCATTTTTGACCCGTTTTGGGCTAAAAGGGCCGGGGGTGCGATTTTGGCCATTTTTAACCCGTTTTGGGCTAAAAGGGCCGGGGGTGTGATTTTGGTCATTTTTGTTCCATTTTCGGATAAAAGGGCCGGGGGTGCGATTTTGGTCATTTTTGACCCGTTTTTGGCTAAAAGGGCCGGGGGTGCGATTTTGGCCATTTTTGACCCGTTTTCGGCTAAAAGGGCCGGGGGTGCGATTTTGGCCATTTTCGACCCGTTTTGGGCTAAAAGGGCCGGGGGTGCGATTTTGGTCATTTTTGACCCGTTTTGGGCTAAAAGGGCCGGGGGTGCGATTTTGGCCATTTTTGACCCGTTTTGGGCTAAAAGGGCAGGGGTGCGATTTTGGCCATTTTTGACCCGTTTTGGGCTAAAAGGGCCGGGGGTGCGATTTTGGTCATTTTTGACCCGTTTTGGGCTAAAAGGGCCGGGGGTGCGATTTTGATCATTTTTGACCCGTTTTGGGCTAAAAGGGCCGGGGGTGCGATTTTGGTCATTTTTGACCCGTTTTCGGCTAAAAGGGCCGGGGGTGCGATTTTGGCCATTTTCGACCCGTTTTGGGCTAAAAGGGCCGGGGGTGCGATTTTGGTCATTTTTGACCCGTTTTGGGCTAAAAGGGCCGGGGGTGCGATTTTGGGCTTTTTTTGACCTGTTTTCGGCTAAAAGGGCCGGGGGTGCGATTTTGGTCATTTTTGACCCGTTTTCGGCTAAAAGGGCCGGGGGTTCGATTTTGGCCATTTTTGACCCGTTGTCGGCTAAAAGGACTGGGGGTGCGATTTTGGCCATTTTTGACCCGTTTTCGGCTAAAAGGGCCGGGGGTGCGATTTTGGTCATTTTTGACCCGTTTTGGGCTAAAAGGGCCGGGGGTGCGATTTTGGTCATTTTTGACCCGTTTAGGGCTAAAAGGGCCGGGGGTGCGATTTTGATCATTTTTTTTTTTTTTTTTTTTTTTTTTTTTTTTCCGCCACCTCAGTGATTAGTCGGAGACCTGATCCACTTTATCAGTGTCATCTATGTCTCTCCTTTTTTTTCACATCATTTGTAGCTTACTTGACAAGTGTATAAATCTTATATTCAATCTAACAAATACAGAAAAGGAAAAGAACCCCAACCCCTTAACCCCCTCCCCTACCCCCCTCCCTCCCTCCCCCCCGCTCCTCTTGTGTACATTTGTTGTTATCTCTATTCTATTCAATTCTTATTCTCAGACCTTCAGCAACACTCCATAATTTTTTAAAGTCCTTCCAGTTTTGCCACTTGTTCCTCCCTTCCACTGATTCAGCTTCACTTTCAGGTCCTCCTTCTTCCATGTATCGGATCCTTTCCACTACATCAACCCACTCCCATATTGATGGGCCCTCTAACTTCTGCCAATTTTTTGCTATGACCTTTTTTGCTGCATTCAACAGGTGAGGAACTAAGGTGTTTTTATATATTTTAACCTCCCCTCCTATTCCATGATGTAACACTGTCCAGGGATCTAATTTAACTTCTATCTTAGTTATTTGCTTAGTATATCCCAAGATTTTTAACCAGTAACGTTTGATTACAGGGCAGTCCCACCATATGTGGGCCATATTTCCTACACCTTTACACCCCCTCCAGCATTCTGATGTTTTGTCTTTTTGGTATTTACTTGCCTTATCCGGGGTAATGTACCAGCCTGCTAGAATTTTGTAGTTCATTTCGGCGACACTGATGTCTATCGTCGAACTATGGGTCAGCTCCAGGGTTTTCTTTAATCTATTACTATCTAACTGTACGCCTAATTCATTTCCCCATTTGGTAATAAATGGTGGTATCTCCCTACTACCCTTCACCAGGCCCAGTTTGTAAATTTTTGAAATTATACCTTTAGTATTATTCAACATGCATATCTTTTCTAACTCTGATAGCTCCTCCCCTGATCTTATTGGGTGTGGTAGGCGGCTGATAAAGTGGCTTAACTGCAGGTATCTCCAGCGATCTAACACCCAAAAATCTGTTTTGTGCTTTAGTTCCTGAAACGTGGCTATCTTCCCCTCTTTAATAATGTCTCTCAGCTGTATTGTTCCCTTTTTTATCCAACTCCCCCCAATTTCTTTTTTACCAGGTGCAAAATAATCATTCTCTGAAAGTGAAATTAACGGGGAATTATAAGTGTTATTTACTTGTTTGTAAACTATATCCCAAACTCTAAACACCTCCTTTGTCAGTGAGTGTGTGTTTGCATCTAATACCCTATAGTGTGGGGGGTTCCATATCAAGTGCCCTAAGTGTGCCTTACTCAGACTATTCTCTATATTCACCCATCTTTTCTGTGAGTTCTCTCTAAACCATTCTATCGCTCTTGAGACCAGTGTTGCCCTATAATAACCCTGAATATCAGGTATCGCCAAGCCCCCTTTTCTTTTTTCTTGCTTTAAGATGTCAAAAGACACTCTAGCTCTTCTGTTTTTCCAAACAGCTCTCATAATGATTGATTTCAATTTTTTAAAGTAGTACTGAGGGATATTCAATGGGAGCATCTGTAGTTTATAGGTGATTTTAGGTAATAATATCATTTTTATGGCGTTAATACGTCTAACCCATGAAAGTGGTTTTGTAGTTATCCTTTTACTCTCCGATTTTATTTCATCTAATAATGGAATAAAATTTGCTTTGTAGATCTTCCCTAATGAATTTGCCAGTTTTATACCCAAGTAATTTATTTCTTTTTTCCATATAAATTTAAATTCCTTTTTCAAGTTTCTTTCCTCCCTCTTACCCAGGTTGATATTCAGAATTTCCGATTTTGCTAAGTTAATTTTGAAGTTTGATATTTCTCCATATTGCTTCATGACTCCGAGGATATTTACCATTGATATTTTGGGGTTGGTTATGAAAAGCAGAAGATCGTCTGCAAAGGCCGCGATCCTGTGCTCCTCATCTCCAACCCTTATACCCCAAATCTCTGGGTCTGTCCTAATCACTGACAACAGTGGCTCCAGGGAAAGGACGAAGAGCAGGGGGGACAAGGGACACCCCTGCCTCGTTCCATTTTCCATTTCAAAAGCCTCTGAAAGGGAGCCATTAATTTTTATCGAGGCCGTGGGGCGGTTATACAGGGCGCGTATCCTATTGATCATTTTTGGGCCTATACCCATAGCTTCCAAAGTTTGGAACATGAACCCCCAGTCCACTCTGTCAAACGCTTTCTCTGCGTCTATAGACAAGAGTAGACCTGGGGGTCCATTGTCCTTAATATGCTGCAGCAAGAGGAGTGCTCTCACACCATTGTCTCGCCCCTCTCTTTTTGGGATGAACCCCACTTGGTCTGGGTGTATCAGGCCATTGAGGTTCTCTTTTAGCCGATTTGCTAAGACTCTGGCATATAGTTTAACATCGGTGTTGATCAGAGATATCGGCCTATAACTCGAGCATAGTGTAGGGTTTTTCCCTTCCTTTGGGATAACCGTGATCTCTGCTCTAAGAGCTTCTCTACTCAGGTCGAAATCTCTGCCCAACCCGTTCATATACTCGCAGAGTCTAGGGGTCAGTATTTCTTTAAATTTTTTGTAATACCTACAGGTGAATCCGTCGGGCCCCGGGCTTTTACCTGAAGCTGATTCTGATAGTGCTCTGTTGATTTCTTCTATTGTTATGGGGTTTTCTAGAATATCTCTGTCGGCCTCATTGATCTTCGGGAGGTTGGCTTTCTTCAAGAATTCTACTATTTTCCTATCCTTTGCTCCTTTTAACCTTGTACTTTTAGTTACTGAATATAATTCACTATAATATTCCTTAAAGGATTCCCCTATCTCTTTTGTTGTGTGTAGCATTTCTCCTTTACTGTTTTGAATTTTTTCAATATAGTTTCTAGTTCTTTTCTTTCTTATTATATTTGCTAGTAGTCTACTGCTCTTATTTCGACTCTGATAGTTTTCTTTCGCCACCTTGTAAAATGCTTTTTTTGTTTCTATGTCTGTATAATTCTTTAGCTCCTCCCTTTTTTCCACCAATTTTTGGTAGACTCTCCTCCCTTGGCCCGAGCCCTTCTTATGTTCTTGCTCCAGATCATATATTTCTTCAGTTAGTTTTTTGATTTGTTGCTTTGTTTCCCTTTTTCTCTTTGCCCCTATCTTCATTATTATTCCCCTTATGTAGGCCTTATGGGCCTCCCAAAGAGAGGACCCTGATATCTCTGCTGTATCATTCGTTAAGAAATATTGTTTTAATTCCTGTTCTATTTTCTCTACATTTGATGCTTCTTGCAACAAATCTTCATCCAATCTCCATGTTATTGGGGTTCTTTGATTTCCTGGGACATACAATCTCATACTAACCGGGGCATGGTCTGATATGGTGATAACTTCTATCTTGGCCTCCACAACTCTTTCCAACAATGAATGTTCCGTCAATATATAATCGATCCTAGAGTACGTCCCGTGCGCCGAGGAATAGAACGAGAAATCTTTCTTATTTGGATTCATAATCCTCCATGCGTCCACCAGTTGACACGAATGCATCTTCTGTTTTAGTTTCTTCAGCTTCCCGTTCGTAGTCCCCTGCGCACGAGACGTACTATCCATCTCTGGATCCATACACATGTTGAAATCACCCATCATGATCAGACTACCTTCTTTGAACTCCATTAGTTTCCCTAATATTGTTCCAAGAAAACCACTCGGCTCTTTATTAGGTGCGTAGATATTTGCCAGTGTAACCTTCCATCCCTCCAAGGAACCCTTCAGAAATATATATCTTCCCCCCTGGTCTATTAACCTCTCTTCGACCTTAAAATTTATCCCTCTTGCTATCCCTATTGCCACTCCTCTCGCTCTTGATGTTATTGAGTCCCCATAAAACCAAATTGGGTACATATTGGACTTTATCTTACTCTTGGAATAGTATGTTAAGTGGGTTTCTTGGAGGAACACAACCTCAGCTTTATATCTCTCTAATTCCCTCAAGATCTTATATCTCTTAGTTGGCTCGTTTAGACCCTTTACATTATAGGTCATAAAATTTAATTTTCTCATCTCCTCACTTTTTTTTTTTTTTTTTTTTTTCTTTTCTCTTTTGGTTTTGTTGGGTCTGTATTACTGAGCTAATCTGAGTTCTTCCTTTGTTGTCTTCTAACCTTCCTTTTCCCTTCTTGCTTCCTTGTACACCGGGTTCCCCTTTCCCCTCCCCTCTCCCCGACCCCCCCTCCCCTCTCCCCAACCCCCCCTCCCTACCCCTCAGCCACCCCCTGGCTCCCCATTCGCCCAGCGCCATAGATACCATGGAGCTTTGGCGAATCACATGTTTGAGGTGGAAGCCCGAGTGTGCCCTTTACCCCCCCCTGCCTGGTGTTTTAAGCAGATAGGGGCAGTCCAGATATCACAGAAGCAAACTCCTCCTCCCCCCCGCCACCTCTCCCCTCTACTCCTCAACTAGACCACTAAACCACTAAACCAAAAAAAAAAGAAAACCAACCCCTCCCCCACCCCCCCCCCCCCCCCCACACCCCCCCAGTCATCCCTCCGCCCAGCCCGGCAGCTCTGGTTCTTTCATATCAAGCCTATCACAGAAGTCCTTTAAATCCTCTGGGAACCTCAATCTTGCCGATCTTCCATCTCTAAAGCCCCTCAGGCACGCCGGGAAACCCCAGTTATACTTGATGTTTAATTCTCTCATCTGGTCTAATAAAGGCTTCAAAAGCCTTCTCCTAGCGAGGGTTTCGGGAGCGAGGTCTGTATAGATTTGGATCTCTGATCCTTCAAATTTTACCGGGGGTTTATCTCTCATTTTGGATAGGATTACAGCTTTGTCTTCATAATACCTAAAGCGGATTATTATATCTCTCGGCCTCTGGTGGTCCGAGTTGAATACTTTCCCAATTCGGTGAATCCTTTCTATTTTAGGGAATTCCTTATCCACCTCTCCTATCAGAGGCCCCAATATTTGGGGGATCAACCTTCTCAGATCTTCTCCTTTGTTTTCTGGGACATTACGGAGTCTTATATTTTGTCTTCTATCTCGATTCTCTTGGTCCTCGATCTTGTAAAGGATTATCTTCTGGTTTTGTCTGGAAGTTTTAATTTGTTCTTTGAGGTTCATTATCTCCTTTTCCAATTCCTCCGTTTTTTTTTTCCGTTGTTTCTACCCTTTCCAATAAGCTTCCCAGGTCTGCTCTCACCAGGCCTATTTCTACTTTTATTGAGAGCTCAAGATTTTTAAGCATGTCTCTCATCTCCTCCTTTGAGGGCATTGGGGCGCTTGTTGTTCTCTCTTCCATCCGACTTAAGTCCCCTTCACTTTCCACTATTGAATTTTCCTTTGATTGGATCGTTTTATCCCCCGCTTTATCTGGGGTTCCCCCTCTTCCTTCTGTCCTCGAACCTCCTTTGGCTCCTTGCTCCCCTCCTTTTGGACTCCCGCCTTGGGACATGAACTGTTTTATTGAGCTTCCAGCTGTCCTATCTCTCGGCGTTTTAGGTGCCCCCCCTTTTTTTGTTGTTGCTTTATTCATTCCTCCCTTCTTCCTCTGACCCCCTGTTGGTTTCCCCAGGATTAACTGGGCTTCCTCTCTCCTCTTGTGAGTATGGATCCTTCAGGGGTGTCAGCCCTGGTGATTATTTTCTGGGTCCTGCTGTTGGCGGTATGCCGTCTTTATATTATTAAGTTGCTTGATCAAGGGGGGGTAAAAAACCTCCTGGATATGGCCCAGGCCCACTAGGTACCCGTACCTCAGAGATGCCTCACTTTACTCAACCCACTTTACTCAGCCCCCGAACTAGAATCTTCTGCCTCGAAATCTTTTTCACAGTTTTAATACAGACTTCATTGCTTTACCGGGCAGAAATACAGCCCTAACACACCATAACTTCCAACCATTTACTTCTATCCGGTTATGTCCGGCTAAATGTTAGCAGCTTGTTAGAAGTGACGTTAGTGGATACGCCCCAACTGTGGGGTTCAAACCAGATAATTGCTTCAGAAACCTTGTCCTTCATTCCCCCCTCATACCGTTATAGCGGGTTATAATATGCAGGCTGAGGATTTCAAACAGGCACCGCAACATTCAGCATTCAGCTGCCGTCTCTAGTCACTAGCTTCAATCACCACTATATCAGGCAGTTAAAGAAAAGAAAAATGTCTTCTTAACACAAATGAACGGGCATTTATAAAAAAAAAACTGTTCCTACATTACCACCACCGGGCTCAGCAGAATTCCAGCGGGGTCTCACGTTGTCTGATGAGGACTGTGGGGCAGCCGAGGGGGGGGGGGGGAGCCAGGGGAGGAGGGGGGAGGGGACGCCGTTCAATCTTCCCTTCCTCTCCGTCTGTGCCAGATCCTCAGCCGCCTCCCATATGCCGAAAGCGGCGTGTGAAGCTTCCGAATCCTTCCCCTGTTAGGATCTGCGGACCTCGGCAGCAGCGTTCGTCTTGACGTTCGGGGATCTTCCTCCCCCCTTTAGCGAGCGGGCATGTCTTGTGTGGCGGCTAGATGGACGCGCTCCGGGGATCCTAGGAGAGTCTGCTTCTCCGTCTGACACACTCACCTCCCTCCCTCCGTGATGCACGCTACGTCATCACGCCCTGGCAGATCTCTGATTTTGGCCATTTTTGACCCGTTATCGGCTAAAATGGCCGGGGGTGCGATTTTGGCCATTTTTAAACCGGTGTCGGCTAAAAGGGTCGGGGGTGCGATTTTGGTCATTTTTTACCCTTTTTCGGCTTAAAGGGCCGGGGGTGCAATTTTGGCCATTTTTGACCCGTTTTCGGCTAAAAGGTCCGGGGGTGCGATTTTGGCCATTTTTGACCCATTTTCGGCTAAAAGAGCCGGGGGTGCGATTTTGGTCATTTTTGATCCGTTTTGGGCTAAAAGGGCCGGGGGTGCGATTTTGGTCATTTTTGACCCGTTTTGGGCTAAAAGGGCCGGGGGTGCGATTTTGGTCATTTTTGACCCGTTTTGGGCTAAAATGGCCGGGGGTGCGATTTTGATCATTTTTGACCCGTTTTGGGCTAAAAGGGCCGGGGGTGCGATTTTGGTCATTTTTGACCCGTTTTCGGCTAAAAGGGCCGGGGGTGCGATTTTGGCCATTTTCGACCCGTTTTGGGCTAAAAGGGCCGGGGGTGCGATTTTGGTCATTTTTGACCCGTTTTGGGCTAAAAGGGCCGGGGGTGCGATTTTGGGCTTTTTTTGACCTGTTTTCGGCTAAAAGGGCCGGGGGTGCGATTTTGGTCATTTTTGACCCGGTTTGGGCTAAAAGGGCCGGGGGTGCGATTTTGGCCATTTTTGACCCATTTTGGGCTAAAAGGACCGGGGGTGCGATTTTGGCCATTTTTGACCCGTTTTGGGCTAAAAGGGCCGGGGGTGCAAATTTGGTCATTTTTGACCCATTTTGGGCTAAAAGGGCCGGGGGTGCGATTTTGGCCATTTTTGACTCGTTTTGGGCTAAAAGGGCCGGGGGTGCGATTTTGGTCATTTTTGACCCGTTTTGAGCTAAAAGGGCCGGGGGTGCGATTTTGGTCATTTTTGACCCGTTTTGAGCTAAAAGGGCTGGGGGTGCGATTTTGGCCATTTTTGACCCTTTTTGGGCTAAAAGGGCCGGGGGTGCGATTTTGGTCATTTTTGACCCGTTTTCAGCTAAATGGGCCGGGGGTGCGATTTTGGTCATTTTTGACCCGTTTTGGGCTAAAAGGACCGGGGGTGCGATTTTGGCCATTTTTGACCAATTTTGGGCTAAAAGGGCCGGGGGGTGCGATTTTGGCCATTTTTGACCCTTTTTGGGCTAAAAGGGCCGGGGGTGCGAATTTGGTCATTTTTGACCTGTTTTCGGCTAAAAGGGCCAGCGGTGCGATTTTGGCCATTTTTGACCCGTTTTGGGCTAAAAGGGCCGGGGGTGCGAATTTGGTCATTTTTGACCTGTTTTCGGCTAAAAGGGCCAGCGGTGCGATTTTGGCCATTTTTGACCCGTTTTGGGCTAAAAGGGCCGGGGGCGCGATTTTGGCCATTTTGGACCCATTTTGGGCTAAAAGGGCCGGGGGTGCGATTTTGGTCATTTTTGACCCGTTTTGAGCTAAAAGGGCTGGGGGTGCGATTTTGGCCATTTTTGACCCGTTTTCGGCTTAAAGGGCCGGGGGTGCGATTTTGGTCATTTTTGACACGTTTTGGGCTAAAAGGGCCGGGGGTGCGATTTTGGCCATTTTTGACCCATTTTGGGCTAAAAAGACCGGGGGTGCGATTTTGGCCATTTTCGACCCGTTTTGGGCTAAAAGGGCCGGGGGGTGCGATTTTGGTCGTTTTTGACCTGTTTTCGGCTAAACGGGCCGGGGGTGCGATTTTGGTCATTTTTGACCCGTTTTGGGTAAAAGGGCCGGGGGTGCGATTTTGGACATTTTTGACCCATTTTGGGCTAAAAGGGCCGGGGGTGCGAATTTGGTCATTTTTGACCCGTTTTTGGCTAAAAGGGCCGGCGGTGCGATTTTGGCCATTTTTGACCCGTTGTCGGCTAAAAGGGCCGGGGGTGCGATTTTGGCCATTTTTGACCCGTTTTGGGCTAAAAGGGCCGGGGGTGCGATTTTGGTCATTTTTGACCCGTTTTGGGCTAAAAGGGCCGGGGTGCGATTTTGGCCATTTTTGACCCGTTTTCGGCTAAAAGGGCCGGGGGTGCGATTTTGGCCATTTTTAAACCGGTGTCGGCTAAAAGGGTCGGGGGTGCGATTTTGGTCATTTTTTACCCTTTTTCGGCTTAAAGGGCCGGGGGTGCGATTTTGGTCATTTTTGACCCATTTTGGGCTAAAAGGGCCGGGGGTGCGATTTTGGTCATTTTTGAACCGTTTTGGGCTAAAGGGGCCGGGGGTGCGATTTTGGTAATTTTTGACCCGTTTTGAGCTAAAAGGGCCGGGGGTGCGATTTTGGCCATTTTTGACCCGTTTTGGGCTAAAAGGGCCGGGGGTGCGATTTTGGCCATTTTTGACCCGTTGTCGGCTAAAAGGGCCGGGGGTGCGATTTTGGTCATGTTTTACCCTTTTTCGGCTTAAAGGGCCGGGGGTGCGATTTTGGTAATTTTTGACCCATTTTGGGCTAAAAGGGCCGGGGGGTTATTTGACCCGTTTTGGGCTAAAAGGGCCGATTTTGGTCATTTTTTTGGTCATTTTTGACCCGTTTTTGGATAAAAGGGCCGGGGGTCATTTTTGACACGTTTTTGGGCTAAAAGGGCCGGGGGTGCGATTTTGGCCATTTTTGACCCGTTTTGGGCTAAAAGGGCCGGGGGTGCGATTTTTGTCATTTTTGACCCGTTTTGGGCTAAAAGGGCCGGGGGGTGCGATTTTGGCCATTTTTGACCCGTTTTGGGCTAAAAGGGCCAGGGGTGCGATTTTGGCCATTTTTGACCCGTTTTGGGCTAAAAGGGCCAGGGGTGCGATTTTGGCCATTTTTGACCCGTTTTGGGCTAAAAGGGCCGGGGGTGCGATTTTGGTCATTTTTGACCCATTTTGGGCTAAAAGGGCCAGGGGTGCGATTTTGGCAATTTTTGACCCGTTTTGGGCTAAAAGTTTCGGGGGTGCGATTTTGGCCAATTTTGACCCGTTTTTGGCTAAAAGGGCCGGGGTGCGGTTTTGTTCATTTTTGTTCCGTTTTCGGATAAAAGGGCCGGGGGTGCGATTTTGGTCATTTTTGACCCGTTTTCGGCTAAAAGGGCCGGGGGTGCGATTTTGGCCATTTTTTACCCGTTTTCGGCTAAAAGGGCCGGGGGTGCGATTTTGGCCATTTTTGACCCGTTTTGGGCTAAAAGGGCCGGGGGTGCGATTTTGGTCATTTTTGACCCGTTTTGGGATAAAAGGGCTGGGGGGTGCAATTTTGGTCGTTTTTGACCTGTTTTTGGCTAAAAGGGCCAGGGGTGCGATTTTGGTCATTTTTGACCCGTTTTGGGCTAAAAGGGCCGGGGGTGCGATTTTGGCCATTTTTGACCCATTTTGGGCTAAAAGGGCCGGGGGTGCGATTTTGGCCATTTTTGACCCGTTTTGGGCTAAAAGGGCCGGGGGTGCGAATTTGGTCATTTTTGACCCGTTTTCGGCTAAAAGGGCCGGCGGTGCGATTTTGGCCATTTTTGACCAGTTTTGGGCTAAAAGGGCCGGGGTGCGATTTTGGCCATTTTTGACCCGTTTTGGGCTAAAAGGGCCAGGGGTGCGATTTTGGCCATTTTTGACCCGTTGTCGGCTAAAAGTGCCGGGGGTGCGATTTTGGCCATTTTTGACCCGTTTTTGGCTAAAAGGGCCGGGGGTGCGATTTTGGTCATTTTTGACCCGTTTTGGGCTAAAAGGGCCGGGGGTGCGATTTTGGGCTTTTTTTGACCTGTTTTCTGCTAAAAGGGCCGGGGGTGCGATTTTGGTCATTTTTGACCCGTTTTGGGCTAAAAGGGCCGGGGGTGCGATTTTGGCCATTTTTGACCCATTTTGGGCTAAAAGGACCGGGGGTGTGATTTTGGCCATTTTTGACCCGTTTTGGGCTAAAAGGGCCGGGGGTGCGATTTTGGCCATTTTTGACCCGTTTTGGGCTAAAAGGGCCGGGGGTGCGATTTTGGTCATTTTTGACCCGTTTTGAGCTAAAAGGGAAGGGGGTGCGATTTTGGCCATTTTTGACCCTTTTTGGGCTAAAAGGGCCGGGGGTGCGATTTTGGTCATTTTTGACCCGTTTTCAGCTAAATGGGCCGGGGGTGCGATTTTGGTCATTTTTGACCCGTTTTGGGCTAAAAGGACCGGGGGTGCGATTTTGGCCATTTTTGACCCATTTTGGGCTAAAAGGGCCGGGGGGTGCGATTTTGGCCATTTTTGACCCGTTTTGGGCTAAAAGGGCCGGGGGTGCGAATTTGGTCATTTTTGACCCGTTTTCGGCTAAAAGGGCCAGGGGTTCGATTTTGGTCATTTTTGACCCGTTTTTGGCTAAAAGGGCCGGGGGTGCGATTTTGGCCATTTTTGACCCGTTTTCGGCTAAAAGGGCCGGGGGTGCGATTTTGGTCATTTTTGACCCGTTTTGGGCTAAAAGGGCCGGGGGTGCGATTTTGGCCATTTTTGACCCATTTTGGGCTAAAAGGACCGGGGGTGCGATTTTGGCCATTTTTGACCCGTTTTGGGCTAAAAGGGCCGGGGGTGCGAATTTGGTCATTTTTGACCCATTTTGGGCAAAAAGGGCCGGGGGTGTGATTTTGGCCATTTTTGACCCATTTTGGGCTAAAAGGGCCGGGGGTGCGATTTTGGCCATTTTTGACCCGTTTTGGGCTAAAAGGGCCGGGGGTGCGATTTTGGTCATTTTTGACCCGTTTTGAGCTAAAAGGGAAGGGGGTGCGATTTTGGCCATTTTTGACCCTTTTTGGGCTAAAAGGGCCGGGGGTGCGATTTTGGTCATTTTTGACCCGTTTTCAGCTAAATGGGCCGGGGGTGCGATTTTGGTCATTTTTGACCCGTTTTGGGCTAAAAGGACCGGGGGTGCGATTTTGGCCATTTTTGACCCATTTTGGGCTAAAAGGGCCGGGGGGTGCGATTTTGGCCATTTTTGACCCGTTTTGGGCTAAAAGGGCCGGGGGTGCGAATTTGGTCATTTTTGACCCGTTTTCGGCTAAAAGGGCCAGGGGTTCGATTTTGGTCATTTTTGACCCGTTTTTGGCTAAAAGGGCCGGGGGTGCGATTTTGGCCATTTTTGACCCGTTTTCGGCTAAAAGGGCCGGGGGTGCGATTTTGGCCATTTTAGACCCGTTGTCGGCTAAAAGGGCCGGGGGTGCGATTTTCGTCATTTTTGACCCGTTTTGGGCTAAAAGGGCCGGGTGTGCGATTTTCGTCATTTTTGACCCGTTTTGGGCTAAAAGGGCCGGGGGTGCGATTTTGGTCATTTTTGACCCGTTTTCGGCTAAAAGGGCCGGGGGTGCGATTTTGGCCATTTTTGACCCGTTTTCGGATAAAAGGGTCGGGGGTGCGATTTTGGTCATTTTTGACCCGTTTTTGGCTAAAAGGGCCGGGGGTGCGATTTTGGCCATTTTTGACCCGTTTTCGGCTAAAAGGGCCGGGGGTGCGATTTTGGCCATTTTCGACCCGTTTTGGGCTAAAAGGGCCGGGGGTGCGATTTTGGTCATTTTTGACCCGTTTTGGGCTAAAAGGGCCGGGGGTGCGATTTTGGCCATTTTTGACCCGTTTTGGGCTAAAAGGGCCGGGGTGCGATTTTGGCCATTTTTGACCCGTTTTGGGCTAAAAGGGCTGGGGGTGCGATTTTGGTCATTTTTGACCCGTTTTCGGCTAAAAGGGCCGGGGTGCGATTTTGGTCATTTTTGACCCGTTTTGGGCTAAAAGGGCCGGGGGTGCGATTTTGGTCATTTTTGACACGTTTTGGGCTAAAAGGGCCGGGGGTGCGATTTTGGCCATTTTTGACCCATTTTGGGCTAAAAAGACCGGGGGTGCGATTTTGGCCATTTTCGACCCGTTTTGGGATAAAAGGGCCGGGGGTGCGATTTTGGTCGTTTTTGACCTGTTTTCGGCTAAAAGGGCCGGGGGTGCGATTTTGGTCATTTTTGACCCGTTTTGGGTAAAAGGGCCGGGGGTGCGATTTTGGACATTTTTGACCCATTTTGGGCTAAAAGGGCCGGGGGTGCGAATTTGGTCATTTTTGACCCGTTTTTGGCTAAAAGGGCCGGCGGTGCGATTTTGGCCATTTTTGACCCGTTGTCGGCTAAAAGGGCCGGGGGTGCGATTTTGGCCATTTTTGACCCGTTTTGGGCTAAAAGGGCCGGGGGTGCGATTTTGGTCATTTTTGACCCGTTTTGGGCTAAAAGGGCCGGGGTGCGATTTTGGCCATTTTTGACTCGTTTTCGGCTAAAAGGGCCGGGGGTGCGATTTTGGCCATTTTTAAACCGGTGTCGGCTAAAAGGGTCGGGGGTGCGATTTTGGTCATTTTTTACCCTTTTTCGGCTTAAAGGGCCGGGGGTGCGATTTTGGTCATTTTTGACCCATTTTGGGCTAAAAGGGCCGGGGGTGCGATTTTGGTCATTTTTGAACCGTTTTGGGCTAAAGGGGCCGGGGGTGCGATTTTGGTAATTTTTGACCCGTTTTGAGCTAAAAGGGCCGGGGGTGCGATTTTGGCCATTTTTGACCCGTTTTGGGCTAAAAGGGCCGGGGGTGCGATTTTGGCCATTTTTGACCCGTTGTCGGCTAAAAGGGCCGGGGGTGCGATTTTGGTCATGTTTTACCCTTTTTCGGCTTAAAGGGCCGGGGGTGCGCTTTTTGGTAATTTTTGACCCATTTTGGGCTAAAAGGGCCGGGGGGTTATTTGACCCGTTTTGGGCTAAAAGGGCCGATTTTGGTCATTTTTTTGGTCATTTTTGACCCGTTTTTGGATAAAAGGGCCGGGGGTCATTTTTGACACGTTTTTGGGCTAAAAGGGCCGGGGGTGCGATTTTGGCCATTTTTGACCCGTTTTGGGCTAAAAGGGCCGGGGGTGCGATTTTTGTCATTTTTGACCCGTTTTGGGCTAAAAGGGCCGGGGGGTGCGATTTTGGCCATTTTTGACCCGTTTTGGGCTAAAAGGGCCAGGGGTGCGATTTTGGCCATTTTTGACCCGTTTTGGGCTAAAAGGGCCGGGGGTGCGATTTTGGTCATTTTTGACCCATTTTGGGCTAAAAGGGCCAGGGGTGCGATTTTGGCAATTTTTGACCCGTTTTGGGCTAAAAGTTTCGGGGGTGTGATTTTGGCCAATTTTGACCCGTTTTCGGCTAAAAGGGCCGGGGTGCGGTTTTGTTCATTTTTGTTCCGTTTTCGGATAAAAGGGCCGGGGGTGCGATTTTGGTCATTTTTGACCCGTTTTCGGCTAAAAGGGCCGGGGGTGCGATTTTGGCCATTTTTTACCCGTTTTCGGCTAAAAGGGCCGGGGGTGCGATTTTGGCCATTTTTGACCCGTTTTGGGCTAAAAGGGCCGGGGGTGCGATTTTGGTCATTTTTGACCCGTTTTGGGATAAAAGGGCTGGGGGGTGCAATTTTGGTCGTTTTTGACCTGTTTTTGGCTAAAAGGGCCAGGGGTGCGATTTTGGTCATTTTTGACCCGTTTTGGGCTAAAAGGGCCGGGGGTGCGATTTTGGCCATTTTTGACCCATTTTGGGCTAAAAGGGCCGGGGGTGCGATTTTGGCCATTTTTGACCCGTTTTGGGCTAAAAGGGCCGGGGGTGCGAATTTGGTCATTTTTGACCCGTTTTCGGCTAAAAGGGCCGGCGGTGCGATTTTGGCCATTTTTGACCAGTTTTGGGCTAAAAGGGCCGGGGTGCGATTTTGGCCATTTTTGACCCGTTTTGGGCTAAAAGGGCCAGGGGTGCGATTTTGGCCATTTTTGACCCGTTGTCGGCTAAAAGTGCCGGGGGTGCGATTTTGGCCATTTTTGACCCGTTTTTGGCTAAAAGGGCCGGGGGTGCGATTTTGGTCATTTTTGACCCGTTTTGGGCTAAAAGGGCCGGGGGTGCGATTTTGGGCTTTTTTTGACCTGTTTTCTGCTAAAAGGGCCGGGGGTGCGATTTTGGTCATTTTTGACCCGTTTTGGGCTAAAAGGGCCGGGGGTGCGATTTTGGCCATTTTTGACCCATTTTGGGCTAAAAGGACCGGGGGTGTGATTTTGGCCATTTTTGACCCGTTTTGGGCTAAAAGGGCCGGGGGTGCGATTTTGGCCATTTTTGACCCGTTTTGGGCTAAAAGGGCCGGGGGTGCGATTTTGGTCATTTTTGACCCGTTTTGAGCTAAAAGGGAAGGGGGTGCGATTTTGGCCATTTTTGACCCTTTTTGGGCTAAAAGGGCCGGGGGTGCGATTTTGGTCATTTTTGACCCGTTTTCAGCTAAATGGGCCGGGGGTGCGATTTTGGTCATTTTTGACCCGTTTTGGGCTAAAAGGACCGGGGGTGCGATTTTGGCCATTTTTGACCCATTTTGGGCTAAAAGGGCCGGGGGGTGCGATTTTGGCCATTTTTGACCCGTTTTGGGCTAAAAGGGCCGGGGGTGCGAATTTGGTCATTTTTGACCCGTTTTCGGCTAAAAGGGCCAGGGGTTCGATTTTGGTCATTTTTGACCCGTTTTTGGCTAAAAGGGCCGGGGGTGCGATTTTGGCCATTTTTGACCCGTTTTCGGCTAAAAGGGCCGGGGGTGCGATTTTGGTCATTTTTGACCCGTTTTGGGCTAAAAGGGCCGGGGGTGCGATTTTGGCCATTTTTGACCCATTTTGGGCTAAAAGGACCGGGGGTGCGATTTTGGCCATTTTTGACCCGTTTTGGGCTAAAAGGGCCGGGGGTGCGAATTTGGTCATTTTTGACCCATTTTGGGCAAAAAGGGCCGGGGGTGTGATTTTGGCCATTTTTGACCCATTTTGGGCTAAAAGGGCCGGGGGTGCGATTTTGGCCATTTTTGACCCGTTTTGGGCTAAAAGGGCCGGGGGTGCGATTTTGGTCATTTTTGACCCGTTTTGAGCTAAAAGGGAAGGGGGTGCGATTTTGGCCATTTTTGACCCTTTTTGGGCTAAAAGGGCCGGGGGTGCGATTTTGGTCATTTTTGACCCGTTTTCAGCTAAATGGGCCGGGGGTGCGATTTTGGTCATTTTTGACCCGTTTTGGGCTAAAAGGACCGGGGGTGCGATTTTGGCCATTTTTGACCCATTTTGGGCTAAAAGGGCCGGGGGGTGCGATTTTGGCCATTTTTGACCCGTTTTGGGCTAAAAGGGCCGGGGGTGCGAATTTGGTCATTTTTGACCCGTTTTCGGCTAAAAGGGCCAGGGGTTCGATTTTGGTCATTTTTGACCCGTTTTTGGCTAAAAGGGCCGGGGGTGCGATTTTGGCCATTTTTGACCCGTTTTCGGCTAAAAGGGCCGGGGGTGCGATTTTGGCCATTTTAGACCCGTTGTCGGCTAAAAGGGCCGGGGGTGCGATTTTCGTCATTTTTGACCCGTTTTGGGCTAAAAGGGCCGGGTGTGCGATTTTCGTCATTTTTGACCCGTTTTGGGCTAAAAGGGCCGGGGGTGCGATTTTGGTCATTTTTGACCCGTTTTCGGCTAAAAGGGCCGGGGGTGCGATTTTGGCCATTTTTGACCCGTTTTCGGATAAAAGGGTCGGGGGTGCGATTTTGGTCATTTTTGACCCGTTTTTGGCTAAAAGGGCCGGGGGTGCGATTTTGGCCATTTTTGACCCGTTTTCGGCTAAAAGGGCCGGGGGTGCGATTTTGGCCATTTTCGACCCGTTTTGGGCTAAAAGGGCCGGGGGTGCGATTTTGGTCATTTTTGACCCGTTTTGGGCTAAAAGGGCCGGGGGTGCGATTTTGGCCATTTTTGACCCGTTTTGGGCTAAAAGGGCCGGGGTGCGATTTTGGCCATTTTTGACCCGTTTTGGGCTAAAAGGGCTGGGGGTGCGATTTTGGTCATTTTTGACCCGTTTTCGGCTAAAAGGGCCGGGGTGCGATTTTGGTCATTTTTGACCCGTTTTGGGCTAAAAGGGCCGGGGGTGCGATTTTGGTCATTTTTGACACGTTTTGGGCTAAAAGGGCCGGGGGTGCGATTTTGGCCATTTTTGACCCATTTTGGGCTAAAAAGACCGGGGGTGCGATTTTGGCCATTTTCGACCCGTTTTGGGATAAAAGGGCCGGGGGTGCGATTTTGGTCGTTTTTGACCTGTTTTCGGCTAAAAGGGCCGGGGGTGCGATTTTGGTCATTTTTGACCCGTTTTGGGTAAAAGGGCCGGGGGTGCGATTTTGGACATTTTTGACCCATTTTGGGCTAAAAGGGCCGGGGGTGCGAATTTGGTCATTTTTGACCCGTTTTTGGCTAAAAGGGCCGGCGGTGCGATTTTGGCCATTTTTGACCCGTTGTCGGCTAAAAGGGCCGGGGGTGCGATTTTGGCCATTTTTGACCCGTTTTGGGCTAAAAGGGCCGGGGGTGCGATTTTGGTCATTTTTGACCCGTTTTGGGCTAAAAGGGCCGGGGTGCGATTTTGGCCATTTTTGACTCGTTTTCGGCTAAAAGGGCCGGGGGTGCGATTTTGGCCATTTTTAAACCGGTGTCGGCTAAAAGGGTCGGGGGTGCGATTTTGGTCATTTTTTACCCTTTTTCGGCTTAAAGGGCCGGGGGTGCGATTTTGGTCATTTTTGACCCATTTTGGGCTAAAAGGGCCGGGGGTGCGATTTTGGTCATTTTTGAACCGTTTTGGGCTAAAGGGGCCGGGGGTGCGATTTTGGTAATTTTTGACCCGTTTTGAGCTAAAAGGGCCGGGGGTGCGATTTTGGCCATTTTTGACCCGTTTTGGGCTAAAAGGGCCGGGGGTGCGATTTTGGCCATTTTTGACCCGTTGTCGGCTAAAAGGGCCGGGGGTGCGATTTTGGTCATGTTTTACCCTTTTTCGGCTTAAAGGGCCGGGGGTGCGCTTTTTGGTAATTTTTGACCCATTTTGGGCTAAAAGGGCCGGGGGGTTATTTGACCCGTTTTGGGCTAAAAGGGCCGATTTTGGTCATTTTTTTGGTCATTTTTGACCCGTTTTTGGATAAAAGGGCCGGGGGTCATTTTTGACACGTTTTTGGGCTAAAAGGGCCGGGGGTGCGATTTTGGCCATTTTTGACCCGTTTTGGGCTAAAAGGGCCGGGGGTGCGATTTTTGTCATTTTTGACCCGTTTTGGGCTAAAAGGGCCGGGGGGTGCGATTTTGGCCATTTTTGACCCGTTTTGGGCTAAAAGGGCCAGGGGTGCGATTTTGGCCATTTTTGACCCGTTTTGGGCTAAAAGGGCCGGGGGTGCGATTTTGGTCATTTTTGACCCATTTTGGGCTAAAAGGGCCAGGGGTGCGATTTTGGCAATTTTTGACCCGTTTTGGGCTAAAAGTTTCGGGGGTGTGATTTTGGCCAATTTTGACCCGTTTTTGGCTAAAAGGGCCGGGGTGCGGTTTTGTTCATTTTTGTTCCGTTTTCGGATAAAAGGGCCGGGGGTGCGATTTTGGTCATTTTTGACCCGTTTTCGGCTAAAAGGGCCGGGGGTGCGATTTTGGCCATTTTTGACCCGTTTTCGGCTAAAAGGGCCGGGGGTGCGATTTTGGCCATTTTTGACCCGTTTTGGGCTAAAAGGGCCGGGGGTGCGATTTTGGTCATTTTTGACCCGTTTTGGGATAAAAGGGCTGGGGGTGCAATTTTGGTCGTTTTTGACCTGTTTTTGGCTAAAAGGGCCAGGGGTGCGATTTTGGTCATTTTTGACCCGTTTTGGGCTAAAAGGGCCGGGGGTGCGATTTTGGCCATTTTTGACCCATTTTGGGCTAAAAGGGCCGGGGGTGCGATTTTGGCCATTTTTGACCCGTTTTGGGCTAAAAGGGCCGGGGGTGCGAATTTGGTCATTTTTGACCCGTTTTCGGCTAAAAGGGCCGGCGGTGCGATTTTGGCCATTTTTGACCAGTTTTGGGCTAAAAGGGCCGGGGTGCGATTTTGGCCATTTTTGACCCGTTTTGGGCTAAAAGGGCCAGGGGTGCGATTTTGGCCATTTTTGACCCGTTGTCGGCTAAAAGTGCCGGGGGTGCGATTTTGGCCATTTTTGACCCGTTTTTGGCTAAAAGGGCCGGGGGTGCGATTTTGGTCATTTTTGACCCGTTTTGGGCTAAAAGGGCCGGGGGTGCGATTTTGGGCTTTTTTTGACCTGTTTTCTGCTAAAAGGGCCGGGGGTGCGATTTTGGTCATTTTTGACCCGTTTTGGGCTAAAAGGGCCGGGGGTGCGATTTTGGCCATTTTTGACCCATTTTGGGCTAAAAGGACCGGGGGTGCGATTTTGGCCATTTTTGACCCGTTTTGGGCTAAAAGGGCCGGGGGTGCGAATTTGGTCATTTTTGACCCATTTTGGGCTAAAAGGGCCGGGGGTGTGATTTTGGCCATTTTTGACCCATTTTGGGCTAAAAGGGCCGGGGGTGCGATTTTGGCCATTTTTGACCCGTTTTGGGCTAAAAGGGCCGGGGGTGCGATTTTGGTAATTTTTGACCCGTTTTGAGCTAAAAGGGAAGGGGGTGCGATTTTGGCCATTTTTGACCCTTTTTGGGCTAAAAGGGCCGGGGGTGCGATTTTGGTCATTTTTGACCCGTTTTCAGCTAAATGGGCCGGGGGTGCGATTTTGGTCATTTTTGACCCGTTTTGGGCTAAAAGGACCGGGGGTGCGATTTTGGCCATTTTTGACCCATTTTGGGCTAAAAGGGCCGGGGGGTGCGATTTTGGCCATTTTTGACCCGTTTTGGGCTAAAAGGGCCGGGGGTGCGAATTTGGTCATTTTTGACCCGTTTTCGGCTAAAAGGGCCAGGGGTTCGATTTTGGTCATTTTTGACCCGTTTTTGGCTAAAAGGGCCGGGGGTGCGATTTTGGCCATTTTTGACCCGTTTTCGGCTAAAAGGGCCGGGGGTGCGATTTTGGTCATTTTTGACCCGTTTTGGGCTAAAAGGGCCGGGGGGTGCGATTTTGGCCATTTTTGACCCATTTTGGGCTAAAAGGACCGGGGGTGCGATTTTGGCCATTTTTGACCCGTTTTGGGCTAAAAGGGCCGGGGGTGCGAATTTGGTCATTTTTGACCCATTTTGGGCTAAAAGGGCCGGGGGTGTGATTTTGGCCATTTTTGACCCATTTTGGGCTAAAAGGGCCGGGGGTGCGATTTTGGCCATTTTTGACCCGTTTTGGGCTAAAAGGGCCGGGGGTGCGATTTTGGCCATTTTTGACCCATTTTGGGCTAAAAGGGCCGGGGGTGCGATTTTGGCCATTTTTGACCCGTTTTGGGCTAAAAGGGCCGGGGGTGCGATTTTGGTCATTTTTGACCCGTTTTGAGCTAAAAGGGAAGGGGGTGCGATTTTGGCCATTTTTGACCCTTTTTGGGCTAAAAGGGCCGGGGGTGCGATTTTGGTCATTTTTGACCCGTTTTCAGCTAAATGGGCCGGGGGTGCGATTTTGGTCATTTTTGACCCGTTTTGGGCTAAAAGGACCGGGGGTGCGATTTTGGCCATTTTTGACCCATTTTGGGCTAAAAGGGCCGGGGGGTGCGATTTTGGCCATTTTTGAACCGTTTTGGGCTAAAAGGGCCGGGGGTGCGAATTTGGTCATTTTTGACCCGTTTTCGGCTAAAAGGGCCAGGGGTTCGATTTTGGTCATTTTTGACCCGTTTTTGGCTAAAAGGGCCGGGGGTGCGATTTTGGCCATTTTTGACCCGTTTTCGGCTAAAAGGGCCGGGGGTGCGATTTTGGCCATTTTAGACCCGTTGTCGGCTAAAAGGGCCGGGGGTGCGATTTTCGTCATTTTTGACCCGTTTTGGGCTAAAAGGGCCGGGGGTGCGATTTTCGTCATTTTTGACCCGTTTTGGGCTAAAAGGGCCGGGGGTGCGATTTTGGTCATTTTTGACCCGTTTTCGGCTAAAAGGGCCGGGGGTGCGATTTTGGCCATTTTTGACCCGTTTTCGGATAAAAGGGTCGGGGGTGCGATTTTGGTCATTTTTGACCCGTTTTTGGCTAAAAGGGCCGGGGGTGCGATTTTGGCCATTTTTGACCCGTTTTCGGCTAAAAGGGCCGGGGGTGCGATTTTGGCCATTTTCGACCCGTTTTGGGCTAAAAGGGCCGGGGGTGCGATTTTGGTCATTTTTGACCCGTTTTGGGCTAAAAGGGCCGGGGGTGCGATTTTGGCCATTTTTGACCCGTTTTGGGCTAAAAGGGCCGGGGTGCGATTTTGGCCATTTTTGACCCGTTTTGGGCTAAAAGGGCTGGGGGTGCGATTTTGGTCATTTTTGACCCGTTTTCGGCTAAAAGGGCCGGGGGTGCGATTTTGGTCATTTTTGACCCGTTTTGGGCTAAAAGGGCCGGGGGTGCGATTTTGGTCATTTTTGACCCGTTTTGGGCTAAAAGGGCCGGGGGTGCGATTTTGATCATTTTTGACCCGTTTTGGGCTAAAAGGGCCGAGGGTGCGATTTTGGTCATTTTTGACCCGTTTTGGGCTAAAAGGGCCGGGGGTGCGATTTTGGTCATTTTTGACCCGTTTTGGGCTAAAAGGGCCGGGGGTGCGATTTTGGGCTTTTTTTGACCTGTTTTTGGCTAAAAGGGCCGGGGGTGCGATTTTGGTCATTTTTGACCCGTTTTCGGCTAAAAGGGCCGGGGGTTCGATTTTGGCCATTTTTGACCCGTTGTCGGCTAAAAGGGCCGGGGGTGCGATTTTGGCCATTTTTGACCCGTTTTGGGCTAAAAGGGCCGGGGGTGCGATTTTGGCCATTTTCGACCCGTTTTGGGCTAAAAGGGACGGGGGTGCGATTTTGGTCATTTTTGACCCGTTTTGGGCTAAAAGGGCCGGGGGTGCGATTTTGGGCTTTTTTTGACCTGTTTTTGGCTAAAAGGGCCGGGGGTGCGATTTTGGTCATTTTTGACCCGTTTTCGGCTAAAAGGGCCGGGGGTTCAATTTTGGCCATTTTTGACCCGTTGTCGGCTAAAAGGGCCGGGGGTGCGATTTTGGCCATTTTTGACCCGTTTTGGGCTAAAAGGGCCGGGGGTGCGATTTTGGTCATTTTTGACCCGTTTTGGGCTAAAAGGGCCGGGGGTGCGATTTTGGTCATTTTTGACCCGTTTTGGGCTAAAAGGTCCGGGGGTGCGATTTTGATCATTTTTGACCCGTTTTGGGCTAAAAGGGCCGGGGGTGCGATTTTGGTCATTTTTGACCCGTTTTCGGCTAAAAGGGCCGGGGGTGCGATTTTGGCCATTTTCGACCCGTTTTGGGCTAAAAGGGCCGGGGGTGCGATTTTGGTCATTTTTGACCCGTTTTGGGCTAAAAGGGCCGGGGGTGCGATTTTGATCATTTTTGACCCGTTTTGGGCTAAAAGGGCCGGGGGTGCGATTTTGGTCATTTTTGACCCGTTTTCGGCTAAAAGGGCCGGGGGTGCGATTTTGGCCATTTTCGACCCGTTTTGGGCTAAAAGGGCCGGGGGTGCGATTTTGGTCATTTTTGACCCGTTTTGGGCTAAAAGGGCCGGGGGTGCGATTTTGGGCTTTTTTTGACCTGTTTTTGGCTAAAAGGGCCGGGGGTGCGATTTTGGTCATTTTTGACCCGTTTTCGGCTAAAAGGGCCAGGGGTTCGATTTTGGCCATTTTTGACCCGTTGTCGGCTAAAAGGGCCGGGGGTGCGATTTTGGCCATTTTTGACCCGTTTTGGGCTAAAAGGGCCGGGGGTGCGATTTTGGCCATTTTCGACCCGTTTTGGGCTAAAAGGGCCGGGGGTGCGATTTTGGTCATTTTTGACCCGTTTTGGGCTAAAAGGGCCGGGGGTGCGATTTTGGGCTTTTTTTGACCCGTTTTCGGCTAAAAGGGCCGGGGGTTCGATTTTGGCCATTTTTGACCCGTTGTCGGCTAAAAGGGCCGGGGGTGCGATTTTGGCCATTTTTGACCCGTTTTGGGCTAAAAGGGCCGGGGGTGCGATTTTGGTCATTTTTGACCCGTTTTGGGCTAAAAGGGCCGGGGGTGCGATTTTGGTCATTTTTGACCCGTTTTGGGCTAAAAGGTCCGGGGGTGCGATTTTGATCATTTTTGACCCGTTTTGGGCTAAAAGGGCCGGGGGTGCGATTTTGGTCATTTTTGACCCGTTTTCGGCTAAAAGGGCCGGGGGTGCGATTTTGGCCATTTTCGACCCGTTTTGGGCTAAAAGGGCCGGGGGTGCGATTTTGGTCATTTTTGACCCGTTTTGGGCTAAAAGGGCCGGGGGTGCGATTTTGGGCTTTTTTTGACCTGTTTTCGGCTAAAAGGTCCGGGGGTGCGATTTTGGCCATGTTTGACCCGTTTTCGGCTAAAAGGGCCGGGGGTGCGATTTTGGTCATTTTTTACCCTTTTTCGGCTTAAAGGGCCGGGGGTGCGATTTTGGTCATTTTTGATCCGTTTTGGGCTAAAAGGGCCGGGGGTGCGATTTTGACCATTTTTGACCCGTTTTGGGCTAAAAGGGCCAGGGGTGCGATTTGGGTCATTTTTGACCCGTTTTGGGCTAAAAGGGCCGGGGGTGCAATTTTGGCCATTTTTGACCCGTTTTCGGCTAAAAGGTCCGGGGGTGCGATTTTGGCCATTTTTGACCCGTTTT
>NW_027362518.1:0-56763 GCF_042186555.1 Aquarana catesbeiana
AACCCAGGGAACAGGCCGACCCTGCTTAGCCTCCGAGATCAGACGAGATCGGGCGCTTTTCAGGGTGATGTGGCCGTAGGCGATCTCTAACGGCAACGCTCAACCCTCTTGACCTTGGCGGCGCCAAGATGGGAAACGAGGAAAAAAAACAGGGCAAGTCCCAGAACGCCCCCCAAAAAAGAAGCCTACGGCACCTGGTATTCCAGGCGGTCTCCATCCAGGTACTAACCAGGCCCGACCCTGCTTAGCCTCCGAGATCAGACGAGATCGGGCGCTTTCAGGGTGATGTGGCCGTAGGCGATCTCTAACGGCACGCTCAACCCTCTTGACCTTGGCGGCGCCAAGATGGGAAACGAGGAAAAAAAACAGGGCAAGTCCAGAACTCCCCCAAAAAAAAGAAGCCTACGGCACCTGTATTCCCAGGCGGTCTCCCATCCAGGTACTAACCAGGCCCGACCCTGCTTAGCCTCCGAGATCAGACGAGATCGGGCGCTTTCAGGGTGATGTGCCGTAGGCGATCTCTTACGCACGCTCAACCCTCTTGACTTTGGCGGCGCCAAGATGGGAAACGAGGAAAAAAAACAGGGCAAGTCCAGAAATCCAAGAAAAAAAGAAGCCTACGGCACCTGGTATTCCCAGGCGGTCTCCCATCCAGGTACTAACCAGGCCCGACCCTGCTTAGCCTCCGAGATCAGACGAGATCGGGCGCTTTCAGGGTGATGTGGCCGTAGGCGATCTCTAACGGCACGCTCAACCCTCTTGACCTTGGCGGCGCCAAGATGGGAAACGAGGAAAAAAACAGGGCAAGTCCAGAACGCCCCAAAAAAAAGAAGCCTACGGCACCTGGTATTCCCAGGCGGTCTCCCATCCAGGTACTAACCAGGCCCGACCTGCTTAGCCTCCGAGATCAGACGAGATCGGGCGCTTTCAGGGTGATGTGGCCGTAGGCGATCTCTAACGGCACGCTCAACCTCTTGACCTTGGCGGCGCCAAGATGGGAAACGAGGAAAAAAAACAGGGCAAGTCCAGAACTCCCCCAAAAAAAAGAAGCCTACGGCACCTGGTATTCCCAGGCGGTCTCCCATCCAGGTACTAACCAGGCCCGACCCTGCTTAGCCTCCGAGATCAGACGAGATCGGGCGCTTTCAGGGTGATGTGGCCGTAGGCGATCTCTTACGGCACGCTCAACCCTCTTGACTTTGGCGGCGCCAAGATGGGAAACGAGGAAAAAAAACAGGGCAAGTCCAGAAATCCAAGAAAAAAAGAAGCCTACGGGCACCTGGTATTCCCAGGCGGTCTCCATCCAGGTACTAACCAGGCCCGACCCTGCTTAGCCTCCGAGATCAGACGAGATCGGGCGCTTTCAGGGTGATGTGGCCGTAGGCGATCTCTAACGGCAACGCTCAACCCTCTTGACTTTGGCGGCAGCCAAGATGGGAAACGAGGAAAAAAAACAGGGCAAGTCCAGAACTCCAAGAAAAAAAGAAGCCTACGGCACCTGGTATTCCCAGGCGGTCTCCCATCCAGGTACTAACCAGGCCCGACCCTGCTTAGCCTCCGAGATCAGACGAGATCGGGCGCTTTCAGGGTGATGTGGCCGTAGGCGATCTCTTACGGCACGCTCAACCCTCTTGACTTTGGCGGCGCCAAGATGGGAAACGAGGAAAAAAAACAGGGCAAGTCCAGAACTCCCCCAAAAAAAAAGAAGCCTACGGCACCTGGTATTCCCAGGCGGTCTCCATCCAGGTACTAACCAGGCCCGACCCTGCTTAGCCTCCGAGATCAGACGAGATCGGGCGCTTTCAGGGTGATGTGGCCGTAGGCGATCTCTTACGGCACGCTCAACCCTCTTGACTTTGGCGGCGCCAAGATGGGAAACGAGGAAAAAAAACAGGGCAAGTCCAGAAATCCAAGAAAAAAAGAAGCCTACGGCACCTGGTATTCCCAGGCGGTCTCCCATCCAGGTACTAACCAGGCCCGACCCTGCTTAGCCTCCGAGATCAGACGAGATCGGGCGCTTTCAGGGTGATGTGGCCGTAGGCGATCTCTAACGGCACGCTCAACCCTCTTGACCTTGGCGGCGCCAAGATGGGAAACGAGGAAAAAAAACAGGGCAAGTCCAGAACGCCCCCCAAAAAAGAAGCCTACGGCACCTGGTATTCCCAGGCGGTCTCCCATCCAGGTACTAACCAGGCCCGACCCTGCTTAGCCTCCGAGATCAGACGAGATCGGGCGCTTTCAGGGTGATGTGGCCGTAGGCGATCTCTAACGGCACGCTCAACCCTCTTGACCTTGGCGGCGCCAAGATGGGAAACGAGGAAAAAAAACAGGGCAAGTCCAGAACTCCCCCAAAAAAAAGAAGCCTACGGCACCTGGTATTCCAGGCGGTCTCCCATCCAGGTACTAACCAGGCCCGACCCTGCTTAGCCTCCGAGATCAGACGAGATCGGGCGCTTTCAGGGTGATGTGGCCGTAGGCGATCTCTTACGGCACGCTCAACCCTCTTGACTTTGGCGGCGCCAAGATGGGAAACGAGGAAAAAAAACAGGGCAAGTCCAGAAATCCAAGAAAAAAAGAAGCCTACGGCACCTGGTATTCCCAGGCGGTCTCCCATCCAGGTACTAACCAGGCCCGACCCTGCTTAGCCTCCGAGATCAGACGAGATCGGGCGCTTTCAGGGTGATGTGGCCGTAGGCGATCTCTTACGGCACGCTCAACCCTCTTGACTTTGGCGGCACCAAGATGGGAAACGAGGAAAAAAACAGGGCAAGTCCAGAACTCCAAGAAAAAAAGAAGCCTACGGCACCTGGTATTCCCAGGCGGTCTCCCATCCAGGTACTAACCAGGCCCGACCCTGCTTAGCCTCCGAGATCAGACGAGATCGGGCGCTTTCAGGGTGATGTGGCCGTAGGCGATCTCTTACGGCACGCTCAACCCTCTTGACCTTGGCGGCGCCAAGATGGGAAACGAGGAAAAAAAACAGGGCAAGTCCAGAAATCCAAGAAAAAAAGAAGCCTACGGCACCTGGTATTCCCAGGCGGTCTCCCATCCAGGTACTAACCAGGCCCGACCCTGCTTAGCCTCCGAGATCAGACGAGATCGGGGCGCTTTCAGGGTGATGTGGCCGTAGGCGATCTCTAACGGCACGCTCAACCCTCTTGACCTTGGCGGCGCCAAGATGGGAAACGAGGAAAAAAAAACAGGGCAAGTCAGAACGCCCCCCAAAAAAAGAAGCCTACGGCACCTGGTATTCCCAGGCGGTCTCCCATCCAGGTACTAACCAGGCCCGACCCTGCTTAGCCTCCGAGATCAGACGAGATCGGGCGCTTTCAGGGTGATGTGGCCGTAGGCGATCTCTAACGGCACGCTCAACCCTCTTGACCTTGGCGGCGCCAAGATGGGAAACGAGGAAAAAAAACAGGGCAAGTCCAGAACTCCCCAAAAAAAAGAAGCCTACGGCACCTGGTATTCCCAGGCGGTCTCCCATCCAGGTACTAACCAGGCCCGACCCTGCTTAGCCTCCGAGATCAGACGAGATCGGGCGCTTTCAGGGTGATGTGGCCGTAGGCGATCTCTTACGGCACGCTCAACCCTCTTGACTTGGCGCGCCAAGATGGGAAACGAGGAAAAAAAACAGGGCAAGTCCAGAAATCCAAGAAAAAAAGAAGCCTACGGCACCTGGTATTCCCAGGCGGTCTCCCATCCAGGTACTAACCAGGCCCGACCCTGCTTAGCCTCCGAGATCAGACGAGATCGGGCGCTTTCAGGGTGATGTGGCCGTAGGCGATCTCTAACGGCACGCTCAACCCTCTTGACCTTGGCGGCGCCAAGATGGGAAACGAGGAAAAAAAACAGGGCAAGTCCAGAACGCCCCCCAAAAAAAGAAGCCTACGGCACCTGGTATTCCAGGCGGTCTCCCATCCAGGTACTAACCAGGCCCGACCCTGCTTAGCCTCCGAGATCAGACGAGATCGGGCGCTTTCAGGGTGATGTGGCCGTAGGCGATCTCTAACGGCACGCTCAACCCTCTTGACCTTGGCGGCGCCAAGATGGGAAACGAGGAAAAAAAACAGGGCAAGTCCAGAACTCCCCCAAAAAAAAGAAGCCTACGGCACCTGGTATTCCCAGGCGGTCTCCCATCCAGGTACTAACCAGGCCCGACCCTGCTTAGCCTCCGAGATCAGACGAGATCGGGCGCTTTCAGGGTGATGTGGCCGTAGGCGATCTCTTACGGCACGCTCAACCCTCTTGACTTTGGCGGCGCCAAGATGGGAAACGAGGAAAAAAAAACAGGGCAAGTCCAGAAATCCAAGAAAAAAAGAAGCCTACGGCACCTGGTATTCCCAGGCGGTCTCCCATCCAGGTACTAACCAGGCCCGACCCTGCTTAGCCTCCGAGATCAGACGAGATCGGGCGCTTTCAGGGTGATGTGGCCGTAGGCGATCTCTTACGGCACGCTCAACCCTCTTGACTTTGGCGGCACCAAGATGGGAAACGAGGAAAAAAACAGGGCAAGTCCAGAACTCCAAGAAAAAAAGAAGCCTACGGCACCTGGTATTCCCAGGCGGTCTCCCATCCAGGTACTAACCAGGCCCGACCTGCTTAGCCTCCGAGATCAGACGAGATCGGGCGCTTTCAGGGTGATGTGGCCGTAGGCGATCTCTTACGGCACGCTCAACCCTCTTGACTTTGGCGGCGCCAAGATGGGAAACGAGGAAAAAAAACAGGGCAAGTCCAGAAATCCAAGAAAAAAAGAAGCCTACGGCACCTGGTATTCCCAGGCGGTCTCCCATCCAGGTACTAACCAGGCCCGACCCTGCTTAGCCTCCGAGATCAGATGAGATCGGGCGCTTTCAGGGTGATGTGGCCGTAGGCGATCTCTAACGGCACGCTCAACCCTCTTGACCTTGGCGGCGCCAAGATGGGAAACGAGGAAAAAAAACAGGGCAAGTCCAGAACGCCCCCCAAAAAAAGAAGCCTACGGCACCTGGTATTCCCAGGCGGTCTCCCATCCAGGTACTAACCAGGCCCGACCCTGCTTAGCCTCCGAGATCAGACGAGATCGGGCGCTTTCAGGGTGATGTGGCCGTAGGCGATCTCTAACGGCACGCTCAACCCTCTTGACCTTGGCGGCGCCAAGATGGGAAACGAGGAAAAAAAACAGGGCAAGTCCAGAACTCCCCCAAAAAAAAGAAGCCTACGGCACCTGGTATTCCCAGGCGGTCTCCCATCCAGGTACTAACCAGGCCCGACCCTGCTTAGCCTCCGAGATCAGACGAGATCGGGCGCTTTCAGGGTGATGTGGCCGTAGGCGATCTCTTACGGCACGCTCAACCCTCTTGACTTTGCGGCGCCAAGATGGGAAACGAGGAAAAAAAACAGGGCAAGTCCAGAAATCCAAGAAAAAAAGAAGCCTACGGCACCTGGTATTCCCAGGCGGTCTCCCATCCAGGTACTAACCAGGCCCGACCCTGCTTAGCCTCCGAGATCAGACGAGATCGGGCGCTTTCAGGGTGATGTGGCCGTAGGCGATCTCTAACGGCACGCTCAACCCTCTTGACCTTGGCGGCGCCAAGATGGGAAACGAGGAAAAAAAACAGGGCAAGTCCAGAACGCCCCCCAAAAAAAGAAGCCTACGGCACCTGGTATTCCCAGGCGGTCTCCCATCCAGGTACTAACCAGGCCCGACCCTGCTTAGCCTCCGAGATCAGACGAGATCGGGCGCTTTCAGGGTGATGTGGCCGTAGGCGATCTCTAACGGCACGCTCAACCCTCTTGACCTTGGCGGCGCCAAGATGGGAAACGAGGAAAAAAAACAGGGCAAGTCCAGAACTCCCCCAAAAAAAAGAAGCCTACGGCACCTGGTATTCCCAGGCGGTCTCCCATCCAGGTACTAACCAGGCCCGACCCTGCTTAGCCTCCGAGATCAGACGAGATCGGGCGCTTTCAGGGTGATGTGGCCGTAGGCGATCTCTTACGGCACGCTCAACCCTCTTGACTTTGGCGGCGCCAAGATGGGAAACGAGGAAAAAAAACAGGGCAAGTCCAGAAATCCAAGAAAAAAAGAAGCCTACGGCACCTGGTATTCCCAGGCGGTCTCCCATCCAGGTACTAACCAGGCCCGACCCTGCTTAGCCTCCGAGATCAGACGAGATCGGGCGCTTTCAGGGTGATGTGGCCGTAGGCGATCTCTTACGGCACGCTCAACCCTCTTGACTTGGCGGCACCAAGATGGGAAACGAGGAAAAAAACAGGGCAAGTCCAGAACTCCAAGAAAAAAGAAGCCTACGGCACCTGGTATTCCCAGGCGGTCTCCCATCCAGGTACTAACCAGGCCCGACCCTGCTTAGCCTCCGAGATCAGACGAGATCGGGCGCTTTCAGGGTGATGTGGCCGTAGGCGATCTCTTACGGCACGCTCAACCCTCTTGACTTTGGCGGCGCCAAGATGGGAAACGAGGAAAAAAAACAGGGCAAGTCCAGAACTCCCCCAAAAAAAAGAAGCCTACGGCACCTGGTATTCCCAGGCGGTCTCCCATCCAGGTACTAACCAGGCCCGACCCTGCTTAGCCTCCGAGATCAGACGAGATCGGGCGCTTTCAGGGTGATGTGGCCGTAGGCGATCTCTTACGGCACGCTCAACCCTCTTGACTTTGCGGCGCCAAGATGGGAAACGAGGAAAAAAAACAGGGCAAGTCCAGAAATCCAAGAAAAAAAGAAGCCTACGGCACCTGGTATTCCCAGGCGGTCTCCCATCCAGGTACTAACCAGGCCCGACCCTGCTTAGCCTCCGAGATCAGACGAGATCGGGCGCTTTCAGGGTGATGTGGCCGTAGGCGATCTCTAACGGCACGCTCAACCCTCTTGACCTTGGCGGCGCCAAGATGGGAAACGAGGAAAAAAACAGGGCAAGTCCAGAACGCCCCCCAAAAAAAGAAGCCTACGGCACCTGGTATTCCCAGGCGGTCTCCCATCCAGGTACTAACCAGGCCCGACCCTGCTTAGCCTCCGAGATCAGACGAGATCGGGCGCTTTCAGGGTGATGTGGCCGTAGGCGATCTCTAACGGCACGCTCAACCCTCTTGACCTTGGCGGCGCCAAGATGGGAAACGAGGAAAAAAAACAGGGCAAGTCCAGAACTCCCCCAAAAAAAGAAGCCTACGGCACCTGGTATTCCCAGGCGGTCTCCCATCCAGGTACTAACCAGGCCCGACCCTGCTTAGCCTCCGAGATCAGACGAGATCGGGCGCTTTCAGGGTGATGTGGCCGTAGGCGATCTCTTACGGCACGCTCAACCCTCTTGACTTTGGCGGCGCCAAGATGGGAAACGAGGAAAAAAAACAGGGCAAGTCCAGAAATCCAAGAAAAAAAGAAGCCTACGGCACCTGGTATTCCCAGGCGGTCTCCCATCCAGGTACTAACCAGGCCCGACCCTGCTTAGCCTCCGAGATCAGACGAGATCGGGCGCTTTCAGGGTGATGTGGCCGTAGGCGATCTCTTACGGCACGCTCAACCCTCTTGACTTTGGCGGCACCAAGATGGGAAACGAGGAAAAAAACAGGGCAAGTCAGAACTCCAAGAAAAAAAGAAGCCTACGGCACCTGGTATTCCCAGGCGGTCTCCCATCCAGGTACTAACCAGGCCCGACCCTGCTTAGCCTCCGAGATCAGACGAGATCGGGCGCTTTCAGGGTGATGTGGCCGTAGGCGATCTCTAACGGCACGCTCAACCCTCTTGACCTTGGCGGCGCCAAGATGGGAAACGAGGAAAAAAAACAGGGCAAGTCCAGAACGCCCCCCAAAAAAAGAAGCCTACGGCACCTGGTATTCCCAGGCGGTCTCCCATCCAGGTACTAACCAGGCCCGACCCTGCTTAGCCTCCGAGATCAGACGAGATCGGGCGCTTTCAGGGTGATGTGGCCGTAGGCGATCTCTAACGGCACGCTCAACCCTCTTGACCTTGGCGGCGCCAAGATGGGAAACGAGGAAAAAAAACAGGGCAAGTCCAGAACTCCCCCAAAAAAAGAAGCCTACGGCACCTGGTATTCCCAGGCGGTCTCCCATCCAGGTACTAACCAGGCCCGACCCTGCTTAGCCTCCGAGATCAGACGAGATCGGGCGCTTTCAGGGTGATGTGGCCGTAGGCGATCTCTTACGGCACGCTCAACCCTCTTGACTTTGGCGGCGCCAAGATGGGAAACGAGGAAAAAAAACAGGGCAAGTCCAGAAATCCAAGAAAAAAAGAAGCCTACGGCACCTGGTATTCCAGGCGGTCTCCCATCCAGGTACTAACCAGGCCCGACCCTGCTTAGCCTCCGAGATCAGACGAGATCGGGCGCTTTCAGGGTGATGTGGCCGTAGGCGATCTCTTACGGCACGCTCAACCCTCTTGACTTTGGCGGCACCAAGATGGGAAACGAGGAAAAAAACAGGGCAAGTCCAGAACTCCAAGAAAAAAAGAAGCCTACGGCACCTGGTATTCCCAGGCGGTCTCCCATCCAGGTACTAACCAGGCCCGACCCTGCTTAGCCTCCGAGATCAGACGAGATCGGGCGCTTTCAGGGTGATGTGGCCGTAGGCGATCTCTTACGGCACGCTCAACCCTCTTGACTTTGGCGGCGCCAAGATGGGAAACGAGGAAAAAAAAACAGGGCAAGTCCAGAAATCCAAGAAAAAAGAAGCCTACGGCACCTGGTATTCCCAGGCGGTCTCCCATCCAGGTACTAACCAGGCCCGACCCTGCTTAGCCTCCGAGATCAGACGAGATCGGGCGCTTTCAGGGTGATGTGGCCGTAGGCGATCTCTAACGGCACGCTCAACCCTCTTGACCTTGGCGGCGCCAAGATGGGAAACGAGGAAAAAAAACAGGGCAAGTCCAGAACGCCCCCAAAAAAAGAAGCCTACGGCACCTGGTATTCCCAGGCGGTCTCCCATCCAGGTACTAACCAGGCCCGACCCTGCTTAGCCTCCGAGATCAGACGAGATCGGGCGCTTTCAGGGTGATGTGGCCGTAGGCGATCTCTAACGGCACGCTCAACCCTCTTGACCTTGGCGGCGCCAAGATGGGAAACGAGGAAAAAAAACAGGGCAAGTCCAGAACTCCCCCAAAAAAAAGAAGCCTACGGCACCTGGTATTCCCAGGCGGTCTCCCATCCAGGTACTAACCAGGCCCGACCCTGCTTAGCCTCCGAGATCAGACGAGATCGGGCGCTTTCAGGGTGATGTGGCCGTAGGCGATCTCTTACGGCACGCTCAACCCTCTTGACTTTGGCGGCGCCAAGATGGGAAACGAGAAAAAAAACAGGGCAAGTCCAGAAATCCAAGAAAAAAAGAAGCCTACGGCACCTGGTATTCCCAGGCGGTCTCCCATCCAGGTACTAACCAGGCCCGACCCTGCTTAGCCTCCGAGATCAGACGAGATCGGGCGCTTTCAGGGTGATGTGGCCGTAGGCGATCTCTAACGGCACGCTCAACCCTCTTGACCTTGGCGGCGCCAAGATGGGAAACGAGGAAAAAAAACAGGGCAAGTCCAGAACGCCCCCCAAAAAAAGAAGCCTACGGCACCTGGTATTCCCAGGCGGTCTCCCATCCAGGTACTAACCAGGCCCGACCCTGCTTAGCCTCCGAGATCAGACGAGATCGGGCGCTTTCAGGGTGATGTGGCCGTAGGCGATCTCTAACGGCACGCTCAACCCTCTTGACCTTGGCGGCGCCAAGATGGGAAACGAGGAAAAAAAACAGGGCAAGTCCAGAACTCCCCCAAAAAAAAGAAGCCTACGGCACCTGGTATTCCCAGGCGGTCTCCCATCCAGGTACTAACCAGGCCCGACCCTGCTTAGCCTCCGAGATCAGACGAGATCGGGCGCTTTCAGGGTGATGTGGCCGTAGGCGATCTCTTACGGCACGCTCAACCCTCTTGACTTTGGCGGCGCCAAGATGGGAAACGAGGAAAAAAAACAGGGCAAGTCCAGAAATCCAAGAAAAAAAGAAGCCTACGGCACCTGGTATTCCCAGGCGGTCTCCCATCCAGGTACTAACCAGGCCCGACCCTGCTTAGCCTCCGAGATCAGACGAGATCGGGCGCTTTCAGGGTGATGTGGCCGTAGGCGATCTCTAACGGCACGCTCAACCCTCTTGACTTGGCGGCACCAAGATGGGAAACGAAGAAAAAAACAGGGCAAGTCCAGAACTCCAAGAAAAAAAGAAGCCTACGGCACCTGGTATTCCCAGGCGGTCTCCCATCCAGGTACTAACCAGGCCCGACCCTGCTTAGCCTCCGAGATCAGACGAGATCGGGCGCTTTCAGGGTGATGTGGCCGTAGGCGATCTCTTACGGCACGCTCAACCCTCTTGACTTTGGCGGCGCCAAGATGGGAAACGAGGAAAAAAAACAGGGCAAGTCCAGAAATCCAAGAAAAAAAGAAGCCTACGGCACCTGGTATTCCCAGGCGGTCTCCCATCCAGGTACTAACCAGGCCCGACCCTGCTTAGCCTCCGAGATCAGACGAGATCGGGCGCTTTCAGGGTGATGTGGCCGTAGGCGATCTCTAACGGCACGCTCAACCCTCTTGACCTTGGCGGCGCCAAGATGGGAAACGAGGAAAAAAAACAGGGCAAGTCCAGAACGCCCCCCAAAAAAAGAAGCCTACGGCACCTGGTATTCCCAGGCGGTCTCCCATCCAGGTACTAACCAGGCCCGACCCTGCTTAGCCTCCGAGATCAGACGAGATCGGGCGCTTTCAGGGTGATGTGGCCGTAGGCGATCTCTAACGGCAACGCTCAACCCTCTTGACCTTGGCGGCGCCAAGATGGGAAACGAGGAAAAAAAACAGGGCAAGTCCAGAACTCCCCAAAAAAAGAAGCCTACGGCACCTGGTATTCCCAGGCGGTCTCCCATCCAGGTACTAACCAGGCCCGACCCTGCTTAGCCTCCGAGATCAGACGAGATCGGGCGCTTTCAGGGTGATGTGGCCGTAGGCGATCTCTTACGGCACGCTCAACCCTCTTGACTTTGGCGGCGCCAAGATGGGAAACGAGGAAAAAAAACAGGGCAAGTCCAGAAATCCAAGAAAAAAAGAAGCCTACGGCACCTGGTATTCCCAGGCGGTCTCCCATCCAGGTACTAACCAGGCCCGACCCTGCTTAGCCTCCGAGATCAGACGAGATCGGGCGCTTTCAGGGTGATGTGGCCGTAGGCGATCTCTAACGGCACGCTCAACCCTCTTGACCTTGGCGGCGCCAAGATGGGAAACGAGGAAAAAAAACAGGGCAAGTCCAGAACGCCCCCCAAAAAAAGAAGCCTACGGCACCTGGTATTCCCAGGCGGTCTCCCATCCAGGTACTAACCAGGCCCGACCCTGCTTAGCCTCCGAGATCAGACGAGATCGGGCGCTTTCAGGGTGATGTGGCCGTAGGCGATCTCTAACGGCACGCTCAACCCTCTTGACCTTGGCGGCGCCAAGATGGGAAACGAGGAAAAAAAACAGGGCAAGTCCAGAACTCCCCCAAAAAAAAGAAGCCTACGGCACCTGGTATTCCCAGGCGGTCTCCCATCCAGGTACTAACCAGGCCCGACCCTGCTTAGCCTCCGAGATCAGACGAGATCGGGCGCTTTCAGGGTGATGTGGCCGTAGGCGATCTCTTACGGCACGCTCAACCCTCTTGACTTTGGCGGCGCCAAGATGGGAAACGAGGAAAAAAAACAGGGCAAGTCCAGAAATCCAAGAAAAAAAGAAGCCTACGGCACCTGGTATTCCCAGGCGGTCTCCCATCCAGGTACTAACCAGGCCCGACCCTGCTTAGCCTCCGAGATCAGACGAGATCGGGCGCTTTCAGGGTGATGTGGCCGTAGGCGATCTCTTACGGCACGCTCAACCCTCTTGACTTTGGCGGCACCAAGATGGGAAACGAGGAAAAAAAACAGGGCAAGTCCAGAACTCCAAGAAAAAAAGAAGCCTACGGCACCTGGTATTCCCAGGCGGTCTCCCATCCAGGTACTAACCAGGCCCGACCCTGCTTAGCCTCCGAGATCAGACGAGATCGGGCGCTTTCAGGGTGATGTGGCCGTAGGCGATCTCTTACGGCACGCTCAACCCTCTTGACTTTGGCGGCGCCAAGATGGGAAACGAGGAAAAAAAACAGGGCAAGTCCAGAAATCCAAGAAAAAAAGAAGCCTACGGCACCTGGTATTCCCAGGCGGTCTCCCATCCAGGTACTAACCAGGCCCGACCCTGCTTAGCCTCCGAGATCAGACGAGATCGGGCGCTTTCAGGGTGATGTGGCCGTAGGCGATCTCTAACGGCACGCTCAACCCTCTTGACCTTGGCGGCGCCAAGATGGGAAACGAGGAAAAAAAACAGGGCAAGTCCAGAACGCCCCCCAAAAAAAGAAGCCTACGGCACCTGGTATTCCCAGGCGGTCTCCCATCCAGGTACTAACCAGGCCCGACCCTGCTTAGCCTCCGAGATCAGACGAGATCGGGCGCTTTCAGGGTGATGTGGCCGTAGGCGATCTCTAACGGCACGCTCAACCCTCTTGACCTTGGCGGCGCCAAGATGGGAAACGAGGAAAAAAAACAGGGCAAGTCCAGAACTCCACCAAAAAAAAGAAGCCTACGGCACCTGGTATTCCCAGGCGGTCTCCCATCCAGGTACTAACCAGGCCCGACCCTGCTTAGCCTCCGAGATCAGACGAGATCGGGCGCTTTCAGGGTGATGTGGCCGTAGGCGATCTCTTACGGCACGCTCAACCCTCTTGACTTTGGCGGCGCCAAGATGGGAAACGAGGAAAAAAAACAGGGCAAGTCCAGAAATCCAAGAAAAAAAGAAGCCTACGGCACCTGGTATTCCCAGGCGGTCTCCCATCCAGGTACTAACCAGGCCCGACCCTGCTTAGCCTCCGAGATCAGACGAGATCGGGCGCTTTCAGGGTGATGTGGCCGTAGGCGATCTCTAACGGCACGCTCAACCCTCTTGACCTTGGCGGCGCCAAGATGGGAAACGAGGAAAAAAAACAGGGCAAGTCCAGAACGCCCCCCAAAAAAAGAAGCCTACGGCACCTGGTATTCCCAGGCGGTCTCCCATCCAGGTACTAACCAGGCCCGACCCTGCTTAGCCTCCGAGATCAGACGAGATCGGGCGCTTTCAGGGTGATGTGGCCGTAGGCGATCTCTAACGGCACGCTCAACCCTCTTGACCTTGGCGGCGCCAAGATGGGAAACGAGGAAAAAAAACAGGGCAAGTCCAGAACTCCCCCAAAAAAAAGAAGCCTACGGCACCTGGTATTCCCAGGCGGTCTCCCATCCAGGTACTAACCAGGCCCGACCCTGCTTAGCCTCCGAGATCAGACGAGATCGGGCGCTTTCAGGGTGATGTGGCCGTAGGCGATCTCTTACGGCACGCTCAACCCTCTTGACTTTGGCGGCGCCAAGATGGGAAACGAGGAAAAAAAACAGGGCAAGTCCAGAAATCCAAGAAAAAAAGAAGCCTACGGCACCTGGTATTCCCAGGCGGTCTCCCATCCAGGTACTAACCAGGCCCGACCCTGCTTAGCCTCCGAGATCAGACGAGATCGGGCGCTTTCAGGGTGATGTGGCCGTAGGCGATCTCTAACGGCACGCTCAACCCTCTTGACCTTGGCGGCGCCAAGATGGGAAACGAGGAAAAAAAACAGGGCAAGTCCAGAACGCCCCCCAAAAAAAGAAGCCTACGGCACCTGGTATTCCCAGGCGGTCTCCCATCCAGGTACTAACCAGGCCCGACCCTGCTTAGCCTCCGAGATCAGACGAGATCGGGCGCTTTCAGGGTGATGTGGCCGTAGGCGATCTCTAACGGCACGCTCAACCCTCTTGACCTTGGCGGCGCCAAGATGGGAAACGAGGAAAAAAAACAGGGCAAGTCCAGAACTCCCCCAAAAAAAAGAAGCCTACGGCACCTGGTATTCCCAGGCGGTCTCCCATCCAGGTACTAACCAGGCCCGACCCTGCTTAGCCTCCGAGATCAGACGAGATCGGGCGCTTTCAGGGTGATGTGGCCGTAGGCGATCTCTTACGGCACGCTCAACCCTCTTGACTTTGGCGGCGCCAAGATGGGAAACGAGGAAAAAAAACAGGGCAAGTCCAGAAATCCAAGAAAAAAAGAAGCCTACGGCACCTGGTATTCCCAGGCGGTCTCCCATCCAGGTACTAACCAGGCCCGACCCTGCTTAGCCTCCGAGATCAGACGAGATCGGGCGCTTTCAGGGTGATGTGGCCGTAGGCGATCTCTTACGGCACGCTCAACCCTCTTGACTTTGGCGGCACCAAGATGGGAAACGAGGAAAAAAACAGGGCAAGTCCAGAACTCCAAGAAAAAAAGAAGCCTACGGCACCTGGTATTCCCAGGCGGTCTCCCATCCAGGTACTAACCAGGCCCGACCCTGCTTAGCCTCCGAGATCAGACGAGATCGGGCGCTTTCAGGGTGATGTGGCCGTAGGCGATCTCTTACGGCACGCTCAACCCTCTTGACTTTGGCGGCGCCAAGATGGGAAACGAGGAAAAAAAACAGGGCAAGTCCAGAAATCCAAGAAAAAAAGAAGCCTACGGCACCTGGTATTCCCAGGCGGTCTCCCATCCAGGTACTAACCAGGCCCGACCCTGCTTAGCCTCCGAGATCAGACGAGATCGGGCGCTTTCAGGGTGATGTGGCCGTAGGCGATCTCTAACGGCACGCTCAACCCTCTTGACCTTGGCGGCGCCAAGATGGGAAACGAGGAAAAAAAACAGGGCAAGTCCAGAACGCCCCCCAAAAAAAGAAGCCTACGGCACCTGGTATTCCCAGGCGGTCTCCCATCCAGGTACTAACCAGGCCCGACCCTGCTTAGCCTCCGAGATCAGACGAGATCGGGCGCTTTCAGGGTGATGTGGCCGTAGGCGATCTCTAACGGCACGCTCAACCCTCTTGACCTTGGCGGCGCCAAGATGGGAAACGAGGAAAAAAAACAGGGCAAGTCCAGAACTCCCCCAAAAAAAAGAAGCCTACGGCACCTGGTATTCCCAGGCGGTCTCCCATCCAGGTACTAACCAGGCCCGACCCTGCTTAGCCTCCGAGATCAGACGAGATCGGGCGCTTTCAGGGTGATGTGGCCGTAGGCGATCTCTTACGGCACGCTCAACCCTCTTGACTTTGGCGGCGCCAAGATGGGAAACGAGGAAAAAAAACAGGGCAAGTCCAGAAATCCAAGAAAAAAAGAAGCCTACGGCACCTGGTATTCCCAGGCGGTCTCCCATCCAGGTACTAACCAGGCCCGACCCTGCTTAGCCTCCGAGATCAGACGAGATCGGGCGCTTTCAGGGTGATGTGGCCGTAGGCGATCTCTAACGGCACGCTCAACCCTCTTGACCTTGGCGGCGCCAAGATGGGAAACGAGGAAAAAAAACAGGGCAAGTCCAGAACGCCCCCCAAAAAAAGAAGCCTACGGCACCTGGTATTCCCAGGCGGTCTCCCATCCAGGTACTAACCAGGCCCGACCCTGCTTAGCCTCCGAGATCAGACGAGATCGGGCGCTTTCAGGGTGATGTGGCCGTAGGCGATCTCTAACGGCACGCTCAACCCTCTTGACCTTGGCGGCGCCAAGATGGGAAACGAGGAAAAAAAACAGGGCAAGTCCAGAACTCCCCCAAAAAAAAGAAGCCTACGGCACCTGGTATTCCCAGGCGGTCTCCCATCCAGGTACTAACCAGGCCCGACCCTGCTTAGCCTCCGAGATCAGACGAGATCGGGCGCTTTCAGGGTGATGTGGCCGTAGGCGATCTCTTACGGCACGCTCAACCCTCTTGACTTTGGCGGCGCCAAGATGGGAAACGAGGAAAAAAAACAGGGCAAGTCCAGAAATCCAAGAAAAAAAGAAGCCTACGGCACCTGGTATTCCCAGGCGGTCTCCCATCCAGGTACTAACCAGGCCCGACCCTGCTTAGCCTCCGAGATCAGACGAGATCGGGCGCTTTCAGGGTGATGTGGCCGTAGGCGATCTCTAACGGCACGCTCAACCCTCTTGACCTTGGCGGCGCCAAGATGGGAAACGAGGAAAAAAAACAGGGCAAGTCCAGAACGCCCCCCAAAAAAAGAAGCCTACGGCACCTGGTATTCCCAGGCGGTCTCCCATCCAGGTACTAACCAGGCCCGACCCTGCTTAGCCTCCGAGATCAGACGAGATCGGGCGCTTTCAGGGTGATGTGGCCGTAGGCGATCTCTAACGGCACGCTCAACCCTCTTGACCTTGGCGGCGCCAAGATGGGAAACGAGGAAAAAAAACAGGGCAAGTCCAGAACTCCCCCAAAAAAAAGAAGCCTACGGCACCTGGTATTCCCAGGCGGTCTCCCATCCAGGTACTAACCAGGCCCGACCCTGCTTAGCCTCCGAGATCAGACGAGATCGGGCGCTTTCAGGGTGATGTGGCCGTAGGCGATCTCTTACGGCACGCTCAACCCTCTTGACTTTGGCGGCGCCAAGATGGGAAACGAGGAAAAAAAACAGGGCAAGTCCAGAAATCCAAGAAAAAAAGAAGCCTACGGCACCTGGTATTCCCAGGCGGTCTCCCATCCAGGTACTAACCAGGCCCGACCCTGCTTAGCCTCCGAGATCAGACGAGATCGGGCGCTTTCAGGGTGATGTGGCCGTAGGCGATCTCTTACGGCACGCTCAACCCTCTTGACTTTGGCGGCACCAAGATGGGAAACGAGGAAAAAAACAGGGCAAGTCCAGAACTCCAAGAAAAAAAGAAGCCTACGGCACCTGGTATTCCCAGGCGGTCTCCCATCCAGGTACTAACCAGGCCCGACCCTGCTTAGCCTCCGAGATCAGACGAGATCGGGCGCTTTCAGGGTGATGTGGCCGTAGGCGATCTCTTACGGCACGCTCAACCCTCTTGACTTTGGCGGCGCCAAGATGGGAAACGAGGAAAAAAAACAGGGCAAGTCCAGAAATCCAAGAAAAAAAGAAGCCTACGGCACCTGGTATTCCCAGGCGGTCTCCCATCCAGGTACTAACCAGGCCCGACCCTGCTTAGCCTCCGAGATCAGACGAGATCGGGCGCTTTCAGGGTGATGTGGCCGTAGGCGATCTCTAACGGCACGCTCAACCCTCTTGACCTTGGCGGCGCCAAGATGGGAAACGAGGAAAAAAAACAGGGCAAGTCCAGAACGCCCCCCAAAAAAAGAAGCCTACGGCACCTGGTATTCCCAGGCGGTCTCCCATCCAGGTACTAACCAGGCCCGACCCTGCTTAGCCTCCGAGATCAGACGAGATCGGGCGCTTTCAGGGTGATGTGGCCGTAGGCGATCTCTAACGGCACGCTCAACCCTCTTGACCTTGGCGGCGCCAAGATGGGAAACGAGGAAAAAAAACAGGGCAAGTCCAGAACTCCCCCAAAAAAAAGAAGCCTACGGCACCTGGTATTCCCAGGCGGTCTCCCATCCAGGTACTAACCAGGCCCGACCCTGCTTAGCCTCCGAGATCAGACGAGATCGGGCGCTTTCAGGGTGATGTGGCCGTAGGCGATCTCTTACGGCACGCTCAACCCTCTTGACTTTGGCGGCGCCAAGATGGGAAACGAGGAAAAAAAACAGGGCAAGTCCAGAAATCCAAGAAAAAAAGAAGCCTACGGCACCTGGTATTCCCAGGCGGTCTCCCATCCAGGTACTAACCAGGCCCGACCCTGCTTAGCCTCCGAGATCAGACGAGATCGGGCGCTTTCAGGGTGATGTGGCCGTAGGCGATCTCTTACGGCACGCTCAACCCTCTTGACTTTGGCGGCACCAAGATGGGAAACGAGGAAAAAAACAGGGCAAGTCCAGAACTCCAAGAAAAAAAGAAGCCTACGGCACCTGGTATTCCCAGGCGGTCTCCCATCCAGGTACTAACCAGGCCCGACCCTGCTTAGCCTCCGAGATCAGACGAGATCGGGCGCTTTCAGGGTGATGTGGCCGTAGGCGATCTCTTACGGCACGCTCAACCCTCTTGACTTTGGCGGCGCCAAGATGGGAAACGAGGAAAAAAAACAGGGCAAGTCCAGAAATCCAAGAAAAAAAGAAGCCTACGGCACCTGGTATTCCCAGGCGGTCTCCCATCCAGGTACTAACCAGGCCCGACCCTGCTTAGCCTCCGAGATCAGACGAGATCGGGCGCTTTCAGGGTGATGTGGCCGTAGGCGATCTCTAACGGCACGCTCAACCCTCTTGACCTTGGCGGCGCCAAGATGGGAAACGAGGAAAAAAAACAGGGCAAGTCCAGAACGCCCCCCAAAAAAAGAAGCCTACGGCACCTGGTATTCCCAGGCGGTCTCCCATCCAGGTACTAACCAGGCCCGACCCTGCTTAGCCTCCGAGATCAGACGAGATCGGGCGCTTTCAGGGTGATGTGGCCGTAGGCGATCTCTAACGGCACGCTCAACCCTCTTGACCTTGGCGGCGCCAAGATGGGAAACGAGGAAAAAAAACAGGGCAAGTCCAGAACTCCCCCAAAAAAAAGAAGCCTACGGCACCTGGTATTCCCAGGCGGTCTCCCATCCAGGTACTAACCAGGCCCGACCCTGCTTAGCCTCCGAGATCAGACGAGATCGGGCGCTTTCAGGGTGATGTGGCCGTAGGCGATCTCTTACGGCACGCTCAACCCTCTTGACTTTGGCGGCGCCAAGATGGGAAACGAGGAAAAAAAACAGGGCAAGTCCAGAAATCCAAGAAAAAAAGAAGCCTACGGCACCTGGTATTCCCAGGCGGTCTCCCATCCAGGTACTAACCAGGCCCGACCCTGCTTAGCCTCCGAGATCAGACGAGATCGGGCGCTTTCAGGGTGATGTGGCCGTAGGCGATCTCTAACGGCACGCTCAACCCTCTTGACCTTGGCGGCGCCAAGATGGGAAACGAGGAAAAAAAACAGGGCAAGTCCAGAACGCCCCCCAAAAAAAGAAGCCTACGGCACCTGGTATTCCCAGGCGGTCTCCCATCCAGGTACTAACCAGGCCCGACCCTGCTTAGCCTCCGAGATCAGACGAGATCGGGCGCTTTCAGGGTGATGTGGCCGTAGGCGATCTCTAACGGCACGCTCAACCCTCTTGACCTTGGCGGCGCCAAGATGGGAAACGAGGAAAAAAAACAGGGCAAGTCCAGAACTCCCCCAAAAAAAAGAAGCCTACGGCACCTGGTATTCCCAGGCGGTCTCCCATCCAGGTACTAACCAGGCCCGACCCTGCTTAGCCTCCGAGATCAGACGAGATCGGGCGCTTTCAGGGTGATGTGGCCGTAGGCGATCTCTTACGGCACGCTCAACCCTCTTGACTTTGGCGGCGCCAAGATGGGAAACGAGGAAAAAAAACAGGGCAAGTCCAGAAATCCAAGAAAAAAAGAAGCCTACGGCACCTGGTATTCCCAGGCGGTCTCCCATCCAGGTACTAACCAGGCCCGACCCTGCTTAGCCTCCGAGATCAGACGAGATCGGGCGCTTTCAGGGTGATGTGGCCGTAGGCGAGCTCTTACGGCACGCTCAACCCTCTTGACTTTGGCGGCACCAAGATGGGAAACGAGGAAAAAAACAGGGCAAGTCCAGAACTCCAAGAAAAAAAGAAGCCTACGGCACCTGGTATTCCCAGGCGGTCTCCCATCCAGGTACTAACCAGGCCCGACCCTGCTTAGCCTCCGAGATCAGACGAGATCGGGCGCTTTCAGGGTGATGTGGCCGTAGGCGATCTCTTACGGCACGCTCAACCCTCTTGACTTTGGCGGCGCCAAGATGGGAAACGAGGAAAAAAAACAGGGCAAGTCCAGAAATCCAAGAAAAAAAGAAGCCTACGGCACCTGGTATTCCCAGGCGGTCTCCCATCCAGGTACTAACCAGGCCCGACCCTGCTTAGCCTCCGAGATCAGACGAGATCGGGCGCTTTCAGGGTGATGTGGCCGTAGGCGATCTCTAACGGCACGCTCAACCCTCTTGACCTTGGCGGCGCCAAGATGGGAAACGAGGAAAAAAAACAGGGCAAGTCCAGAACGCCCCCCAAAAAAAGAAGCCTACGGCACCTGGTATTCCCAGGCGGTCTCCCATCCAGGTACTAACCAGGCCCGACCCTGCTTAGCCTCCGAGATCAGACGAGATCGGGCGCTTTCAGGGTGATGTGGCCGTAGGCGATCTCTAACGGCACGCTCAACCCTCTTGACCTTGGCGGCGCCAAGATGGGAAACGAGGAAAAAAAACAGGGCAAGTCCAGAACTCCCCCAAAAAAAAGAAGCCTACGGCACCTGGTATTCCCAGGCGGTCTCCCATCCAGGTACTAACCAGGCCCGACCCTGCTTAGCCTCCGAGATCAGACGAGATCGGGCGCTTTCAGGGTGATGTGGCCGTAGGCGATCTCTTACGGCACGCTCAACCCTCTTGACTTTGGCGGCGCCAAGATGGGAAACGAGGAAAAAAAACAGGGCAAGTCCAGAAATCCAAGAAAAAAAGAAGCCTACGGCACCTGGTATTCCCAGGCGGTCTCCCATCCAGGTACTAACCAGGCCCGACCCTGCTTAGCCTCCGAGATCAGACGAGATCGGGCGCTTTCAGGGTGATGTGGCCGTAGGCGATCTCTAACGGCACGCTCAACCCTCTTGACCTTGGCGGCGCCAAGATGGGAAACGAGGAAAAAAAACAGGGCAAGTCCAGAACGCCCCCCAAAAAAAGAAGCCTACGGCACCTGGTATTCCCAGGCGGTCTCCCATCCAGGTACTAACCAGGCCCGACCCTGCTTAGCCTCCGAGATCAGACGAGATCGGGCGCTTTCAGGGTGATGTGGCCGTAGGCGATCTCTAACGGCACGCTCAACCCTCTTGACCTTGGCGGCGCCAAGATGGGAAACGAGGAAAAAAAACAGGGCAAGTCCAGAACTCCCCCAAAAAAAAGAAGCCTACGGCACCTGGTATTCCCAGGCGGTCTCCCATCCAGGTACTAACCAGGCCCGACCCTGCTTAGCCTCCGAGATCAGACGAGATCGGGCGCTTTCAGGGTGATGTGGCCGTAGGCGATCTCTTACGGCACGCTCAACCCTCTTGACTTTGGCGGCGCCAAGATGGGAAACGAGGAAAAAAAACAGGGCAAGTCCAGAAATCCAAGAAAAAAAGAAGCCTACGGCACCTGGTATTCCCAGGCGGTCTCCCATCCAGGTACTAACCAGGCCCGACCCTGCTTAGCCTCCGAGATCAGACGAGATCGGGCGCTTTCAGGGTGATGTGGCCGTAGGCGATCTCTAACGGCACGCTCAACCCTCTTGACCTTGGCGGCGCCAAGATGGGAAACGAGGAAAAAAAACAGGGCAAGTCCAGAACGCCCCCCAAAAAAAGAAGCCTACGGCACCTGGTATTCCCAGGCGGTCTCCCATCCAGGTACTAACCAGGCCCGACCCTGCTTAGCCTCCGAGATCAGACGAGATCGGGCGCTTTCAGGGTGATGTGGCCGTAGGCGATCTCTAACGGCACGCTCAACCCTCTTGACCTTGGCGGCGCCAAGATGGGAAACGAGGAAAAAAAACAGGGCAAGTCCAGAACTCCCCCAAAAAAAAGAAGCCTACGGCACCTGGTATTCCCAGGCGGTCTCCCATCCAGGTACTAACCAGGCCCGACCCTGCTTAGCCTCCGAGATCAGACGAGATCGGGCGCTTTCAGGGTGATGTGGCCGTAGGCGATCTCTTACGGCACGCTCAACCCTCTTGACTTTGGCGGCGCCAAGATGGGAAACGAGGAAAAAAAACAGGGCAAGTCCAGAAATCCAAGAAAAAAAGAAGCCTACGGCACCTGGTATTCCCAGGCGGTCTCCCATCCAGGTACTAACCAGGCCCGACCCTGCTTAGCCTCCGAGATCAGACGAGATCGGGCGCTTTCAGGGTGATGTGGCCGTAGGCGATCTCTTACGGCACGCTCAACCCTCTTGACTTTGGCGGCACCAAGATGGGAAACGAGGAAAAAAACAGGGCAAGTCCAGAACTCCAAGAAAAAAAGAAGCCTACGGCACCTGGTATTCCCAGGCGGTCTCCCATCCAGGTACTAACCAGGCCCGACCCTGCTTAGCCTCCGAGATCAGACGAGATCGGGCGCTTTCAGGGTGATGTGGCCGTAGGCGATCTCTTACGGCACGCTCAACCCTCTTGACTTTGGCGGCGCCAAGATGGGAAACGAGGAAAAAAAACAGGGCAAGTCCAGAAATCCAAGAAAAAAAGAAGCCTACGGCACCTGGTATTCCCAGGCGGTCTCCCATCCAGGTACTAACCAGGCCCGACCCTGCTTAGCCTCCGAGATCAGACGAGATCGGGCGCTTTCAGGGTGATGTGGCCGTAGGCGATCTCTAACGGCACGCTCAACCCTCTTGACCTTGGCGGCGCCAAGATGGGAAACGAGGAAAAAAAACAGGGCAAGTCCAGAACGCCCCCCAAAAAAAGAAGCCTACGGCACCTGGTATTCCCAGGCGGTCTCCCATCCAGGTACTAACCAGGCCCGACCCTGCTTAGCCTCCGAGATCAGACGAGATCGGGCGCTTTCAGGGTGATGTGGCCGTAGGCGATCTCTAACGGCACGCTCAACCCTCTTGACCTTGGCGGCGCCAAGATGGGAAACGAGGAAAAAAAACAGGGCAAGTCCAGAACTCCCCCAAAAAAAAGAAGCCTACGGCACCTGGTATTCCCAGGCGGTCTCCCATCCAGGTACTAACCAGGCCCGACCCTGCTTAGCCTCCGAGATCAGACGAGATCGGGCGCTTTCAGGGTGATGTGGCCGTAGGCGATCTCTTACGGCACGCTCAACCCTCTTGACTTTGGCGGCGCCAAGATGGGAAACGAGGAAAAAAAACAGGGCAAGTCCAGAAATCCAAGAAAAAAAGAAGCCTACGGCACCTGGTATTCCCAGGCGGTCTCCCATCCAGGTACTAACCAGGCCCGACCCTGCTTAGCCTCCGAGATCAGACGAGATCGGGCGCTTTCAGGGTGATGTGGCCGTAGGCGATCTCTAACGGCACGCTCAACCCTCTTGACCTTGGCGGCGCCAAGATGGGAAACGAGGAAAAAAAACAGGGCAAGTCCAGAACGCCCCCCAAAAAAAGAAGCCTACGGCACCTGGTATTCCCAGGCGGTCTCCCATCCAGGTACTAACCAGGCCCGACCCTGCTTAGCCTCCGAGATCAGACGAGATCGGGCGCTTTCAGGGTGATGTGGCCGTAGGCGATCTCTAACGGCACGCTCAACCCTCTTGACCTTGGCGGCGCCAAGATGGGAAACGAGGAAAAAAAACAGGGCAAGTCCAGAACTCCCCCAAAAAAAAGAAGCCTACGGCACCTGGTATTCCCAGGCGGTCTCCCATCCAGGTACTAACCAGGCCCGACCCTGCTTAGCCTCCGAGATCAGACGAGATCGGGTGCTTTCAGGGTGATGTGGCCGTAGGCGATCTCTTACGGCACGCTCAACCCTCTTGACTTTGGCGGCGCCAAGATGGGAAACGAGGAAAAAAAACAGGGCAAGTCCAGAAATCCAAGAAAAAAAGAAGCCTACGGCACCTGGTATTCCCAGGCGGTCTCCCATCCAGGTACTAACCAGGCCCGACCCTGCTTAGCCTCCGAGATCAGACGAGATCGGGCGCTTTCAGGGTGATGTGGCCGTAGGCGATCTCTTACGGCACGCTCAACCCTCTTGACTTTGGCGGCACCAAGATGGGAAACGAGGAAAAAAACAGGGCAAGTCCAGAACTCCAAGAAAAAAAGAAGCCTACGGCACCTGGTATTCCCAGGCGGTCTCCCATCCAGGTACTAACCAGGCCCGACCCTGCTTAGCCTCCGAGATCAGACGAGATCGGGCGCTTTCAGGGTGATGTGGCCGTAGGCGATCTCTTACGGCACGCTCAACCCTCTTGACTTTGGCGGCGCCAAGATGGGAAACGAGGAAAAAAAACAGGGCAAGTCCAGAAATCCAAGAAAAAAAGAAGCCTACGGCACCTGGTATTCCCAGGCGGTCTCCCATCCAGGTACTAACCAGGCCCGACCCTGCTTAGCCTCCGAGATCAGACGAGATCGGGCGCTTTCAGGGTGATGTGGCCGTAGGCGATCTCTAACGGCACGCTCAACCCTCTTGACCTTGGCGGCGCCAAGATGGGAAACGAGGAAAAAAAACAGGGCAAGTCCAGAACGCCCCCCAAAAAAAGAAGCCTACGGCACCTGGTATTCCCAGGCGGTCTCCCATCCAGGTACTAACCAGGCCCGACCCTGCTTAGCCTCCGAGATCAGACGAGATCGGGCGCTTTCAGGGTGATGTGGCCGTAGGCGATCTCTAACGGCACGCTCAACCCTCTTGACCTTGGCGGCGCCAAGATGGGAAACGAGGAAAAAAAACAGGGCAAGTCCAGAACTCCCCCAAAAAAAAGAAGCCTACGGCACCTGGTATTCCCAGGCGGTCTCCCATCCAGGTACTAACCAGGCCCGACCCTGCTTAGCCTCCGAGATCAGACGAGATCGGGCGCTTTCAGGGTGATGTGGCCGTAGGCGATCTCTTACGGCACGCTCAACCCTCTTGACTTTGGCGGCGCCAAGATGGGAAACGAGGAAAAAAAACAGGGCAAGTCCAGAAATCCAAGAAAAAAAGAAGCCTACGGCACCTGGTATTCCCAGGCGGTCTCCCATCCAGGTACTAACCAGGCCCGACCCTGCTTAGCCTCCGAGATCAGACGAGATCGGGCGCTTTCAGGGTGATGTGGCCGTAGGCGATCTCTAACGGCACGCTCAACCCTCTTGACCTTGGCGGCGCCAAGATGGGAAACGAGGAAAAAAAACAGGGCAAGTCCAGAACGCCCCCCAAAAAAAGAAGCCTACGGCACCTGGTATTCCCAGGCGGTCTCCCATCCAGGTACTAACCAGGCCCGACCCTGCTTAGCCTCCGAGATCAGACGAGATCGGGCGCTTTCAGGGTGATGTGGCCGTAGGCGATCTCTAACGGCACGCTCAACCCTCTTGACCTTGGCGGCGCCAAGATGGGAAACGAGGAAAAAAAACAGGGCAAGTCCAGAACTCCCCCAAAAAAAAGAAGCCTACGGCACCTGGTATTCCCAGGCGGTCTCCCATCCAGGTACTAACCAGGCCCGACCCTGCTTAGCCTCCGAGATCAGACGAGATCGGGCGCTTTCAGGGTGATGTGGCCGTAGGCGATCTCTTACGGCACGCTCAACCCTCTTGACTTTGGCGGCGCCAAGATGGGAAACGAGGAAAAAAAACAGGGCAAGTCCAGAAATCCAAGAAAAAAAGAAGCCTACGGCACCTGGTATTCCCAGGCGGTCTCCCATCCAGGTACTAACCAGGCCCGACCCTGCTTAGCCTCCGAGATCAGACGAGATCGGGCGCTTTCAGGGTGATGTGGCCGTAGGCGATCTCTAACGGCACGCTCAACCCTCTTGACCTTGGCGGCGCCAAGATGGGAAACGAGGAAAAAAAACAGGGCAAGTCCAGAACGCCCCCCAAAAAAAGAAGCCTACGGCACCTGGTATTCCCAGGCGGTCTCCCATCCAGGTACTAACCAGGCCCGACCCTGCTTAGCCTCCGAGATCAGACGAGATCGGGCGCTTTCAGGGTGATGTGGCCGTAGGCGATCTCTAACGGCACGCTCAACCCTCTTGACCTTGGCGGCGCCAAGATGGGAAACGAGGAAAAAAAACAGGGCAAGTCCAGAACTCCCCCAAAAAAAAGAAGCCTACGGCACCTGGTATTCCCAGGCGGTCTCCCATCCAGGTACTAACCAGGCCCGACCCTGCTTAGCCTCCGAGATCAGACGAGATCGGGCGCTTTCAGGGTGATGTGGCCGTAGGCGATCTCTTACGGCACGCTCAACCCTCTTGACTTTGGCGGCGCCAAGATGGGAAACGAGGAAAAAAAACAGGGCAAGTCCAGAAATCCAAGAAAAAAAGAAGCCTACGGCACCTGGTATTCCCAGGCGGTCTCCCATCCAGGTACTAACCAGGCCCGACCCTGCTTAGCCTCCGAGATCAGACGAGATCGGGCGCTTTCAGGGTGATGTGGCCGTAGGCGATCTCTTACGGCACGCTCAACCCTCTTGACTTTGGCGGCACCAAGATGGGAAACGAGGAAAAAAACAGGGCAAGTCCAGAACTCCAAGAAAAAAAGAAGCCTACGGCACCTGGTATTCCCAGGCGGTCTCCCATCCAGGTACTAACCAGGCCCGACCCTGCTTAGCCTCCGAGATCAGACGAGATCGGGCGCTTTCAGGGTGATGTGGCCGTAGGCGATCTCTTACGGCACGCTCAACCCTCTTGACTTTGGCGGCGCCAAGATGGGAAACGAGGAAAAAAAACAGGGCAAGTCCAGAAATCCAAGAAAAAAAGAAGCCTACGGCACCTGGTATTCCCAGGCGGTCTCCCATCCAGGTACTAACCAGGCCCGACCCTGCTTAGCCTCCGAGATCAGACGAGATCGGGCGCTTTCAGAGTGATGTGGCCGTAGGCGATCTCTAACGGCACGCTCAACCCTCTTGACCTTGGCGGCGCCAAGATGGGAAACGAGGAAAAAAAACAGGGCAAGTCCAGAACGCCCCCCAAAAAAAGAAGCCTACGGCACCTGGTATTCCCAGGCGGTCTCCCATCCAGGTACTAACCAGGCCCGACCCTGCTTAGCCTCCGAGATCAGACGAGATCGGGCGCTTTCAGGGTGATGTGGCCGTAGGCGATCTCTAACGGCACGCTCAACCCTCTTGACCTTGGCGGCGCCAAGATGGGAAACGAGGAAAAAAAACAGGGCAAGTCCAGAACTCCCCCAAAAAAAAGAAGCCTACGGCACCTGGTATTCCCAGGCGGTCTCCCATCCAGGTACTAACCAGGCCCGACCCTGCTTAGCCTCCGAGATCAGACGAGATCGGGCGCTTTCAGGGTGATGTGGCCGTAGGCGATCTCTTACGGCACGCTCAACCCTCTTGACTTTGGCGGCGCCAAGATGGGAAACGAGGAAAAAAAACAGGGCAAGTCCAGAAATCCAAGAAAAAAAGAAGCCTACGGCACCTGGTATTCCCAGGCGGTCTCCCATCCAGGTACTAACCAGGCCCGACCCTGCTTAGCCTCCGAGATCAGACGAGATCGGGCGCTTTCAGGGTGATGTGGCCGTAGGCGATCTCTAACGGCACGCTCAACCCTCTTGACCTTGGCGGCGCCAAGATGGGAAACGAGGAAAAAAAACAGGGCAAGTCCAGAACGCCCCCCAAAAAAAGAAGCCTACGGCACCTGGTATTCCCAGGCGGTCTCCCATCCAGGTACTAACCAGGCCCGACCCTGCTTAGCCTCCGAGATCAGACGAGATCGGGCGCTTTCAGGGTGATGTGGCCGTAGGCGATCTCTAACGGCACGCTCAACCCTCTTGACCTTGGCGGCGCCAAGATGGGAAACGAGGAAAAAAAACAGGGCAAGTCCAGAACTCCCCCAAAAAAAAGAAGCCTACGGCACCTGGTATTCCCAGGCGGTCTCCCATCCAGGTACTAACCAGGCCCGACCCTGCTTAGCCTCCGAGATCAGACGAGATCGGGCGCTTTCAGGGTGATGTGGCCGTAGGCGATCTCTTACGGCACGCTCAACCCTCTTGACTTTGGCGGCGCCAAGATGGGAAACGAGGAAAAAAAACAGGGCAAGTCCAGAAATCCAAGAAAAAAAGAAGCCTACGGCACCTGGTATTCCCAGGCGGTCTCCCATCCAGGTACTAACCAGGCCCGACCCTGCTTAGCCTCCGAGATCAGACGAGATCGGGCGCTTTCAGGGTGATGTGGCCGTAGGCGATCTCTTACGGCACGCTCAACCCTCTTGACTTTGGCGGCACCAAGATGGGAAACGAGGAAAAAAACAGGGCAAGTCCAGAACTCCAAGAAAAAAAGAAGCCTACGGCACCTGGTATTCCCAGGCGGTCTCCCATCCAGGTACTAACCAGGCCCGACCCTGCTTAGCCTCCGAGATCAGACGAGATCGGGCGCTTTCAGGGTGATGTGGCCGTAGGCGATCTCTTACGGCACGCTCAACCCTCTTGACTTTGGCGGCGCCAAGATGGGAAACGAGGAAAAAAAACAGGGCAAGTCCAGAAATCCAAGAAAAAAAGAAGCCTACGGCACCTGGTATTCCCAGGCGGTCTCCCATCCAGGTACTAACCAGGCCCGACCCTGCTTAGCCTCCGAGATCAGACGAGATCGGGCGCTTTCAGGGTGATGTGGCCGTAGGCGATCTCTAACGGCACGCTCAACCCTCTTGACCTTGGCGGCGCCAAGATGGGAAACGAGGAAAAAAAACAGGGCAAGTCCAGAACGCCCCCCAAAAAAAGAAGCCTACGGCACCTGGTATTCCCAGGCGGTCTCCCATCCAGGTACTAACCAGGCCCGACCCTGCTTAGCCTCCGAGATCAGACGAGATCGGGCGCTTTCAGGGTGATGTGGCCGTAGGCGATCTCTAACGGCACGCTCAACCCTCTTGACCTTGGCGGCGCCAAGATGGGAAACGAGGAAAAAAAACAGGGCAAGTCCAGAACTCCCCCAAAAAAAAGAAGCCTACGGCACCTGGTATTCCCAGGCGGTCTCCCATCCAGGTACTAACCAGGCCCGACCCTGCTTAGCCTCCGAGATCAGACGAGATCGGGCGCTTTCAGGGTGATGTGGCCGTAGGCGATCTCTTACGGCACGCTCAACCCTCTTGACTTTGGCGGCGCCAAGATGGGAAACGAGGAAAAAAAACAGGGCAAGTCCAGAAATCCACGAAAAAAAGAAGCCTACGGCACCTGGTATTCCCAGGCGGTCTCCCATCCAGGTACTAACCAGGCCCGACCCTGCTTAGCCTCCGAGATCAGACGAGATCGGGCGCTTTCAGGGTGATGTGGCCGTAGGCGATCTCTAACGGCACGCTCAACCCTCTTGACCTTGGCGGCGCCAAGATGGGAAACGAGGAAAAAAAACAGGGCAAGTCCAGAACGCCCCCCAAAAAAAGAAGCCTACGGCACCTGGTATTCCCAGGCGGTCTCCCATCCAGGTACTAACCAGGCCCGACCCTGCTTAGCCTCCGAGATCAGACGAGATCGGGCGCTTTCAGGGTGATGTGGCCGTAGGCGATCTCTAACGGCACGCTCAACCCTCTTGACCTTGGCGGCGCCAAGATGGGAAACGAGGAAAAAAAACAGGGCAAGTCCAGAACTCCCCCAAAAAAAAGAAGCCTACGGCACCTGGTATTCCCAGGCGGTCTCCCATCCAGGTACTAACCAGGCCCGACCCTGCTTAGCCTCCGAGATCAGACGAGATCGGGCGCTTTCAGGGTGATGTGGCCGTAGGCGATCTCTTACGGCACGCTCAACCCTCTTGACTTTGGCGGCACCAAGATGGGAAACGAGGAAAAAAACAGGGCAAGTCCAGAACTCCAAGAAAAAAAGAAGCCTACGGCACCTGGTATTCCCAGGCGGTCTCCCATCCAGGTACTAACCAGGCCCGACCCTGCTTAGCCTCCGAGATCAGACGAGATCGGGCGCTTTCAGGGTGATGTGGCCGTAGGCGATCTCTTACGGCACGCTCAACCCTCTTGACTTTGGCGGCGCCAAGATGGGAAACGAGGAAAAAAAACAGGGCAAGTCCAGAAATCCAAGAAAAAAAGAAGCCTACGGCACCTGGTATTCCCAGGCGGTCTCCCATCCAGGTACTAACCAGGCCCGACCCTGCTTAGCCTCCGAGATCAGACGAGATCGGGCGCTTTCAGGGTGATGTGGCCGTAGGCGATCTCTAACGGCACGCTCAACCCTCTTGACCTTGGCGGCGCCAAGATGGGAAACGAGGAAAAAAAACAGGGCAAGTCCAGAACGCCCCCCAAAAAAAGAAGCCTACGGCACCTGGTATTCCCAGGCGGTCTCCCATCCAGGTACTAACCAGGCCCGACCCTGCTTAGCCTCCGAGATCAGACGAGATCGGGCGCTTTCAGGGTGATGTGGCCGTAGGCGATCTCTAACGGCACGCTCAACCCTCTTGACCTTGGCGGCGCCAAGATGGGAAACGAGGAAAAAAAACAGGGCAAGTCCAGAACTCCCCCAAAAAAAAGAAGCCTACGGCACCTGGTATTCCCAGGCGGTCTCCCATCCAGGTACTAACCAGGCCCGACCCTGCTTAGCCTCCGAGATCAGACGAGATCGGGCGCTTTCAGGGTGATGTGGCCGTAGGCGATCTCTTACGGCACGCTCAACCCTCTTGACTTTGGCGGCGCCAAGATGGGAAACGAGGAAAAAAAACAGGGCAAGTCCAGAAATCCAAGAAAAAAAGAAGCCTACGGCACCTGGTATTCCCAGGCGGTCTCCCATCCAGGTACTAACCAGGCCCGACCCTGCTTAGCCTCCGAGATCAGACGAGATCGGGCGCTTTCAGGGTGATGTGGCCGTAGGCGATCTCTAACGGCACGCTCAACCCTCTTGACCTTGGCGGCGCCAAGATGGGAAACGAGGAAAAAAAACAGGGCAAGTCCAGAACGCCCCCCAAAAAAAGAAGCCTACGGCACCTGGTATTCCCAGGCGGTCTCCCATCCAGGTACTAACCAGGCCCGACCCTGCTTAGCCTCCGAGATCAGACGCGATCGGGCGCTTTCAGGGTGATGTGGCCGTAGGCGATCTCTAACGGCACGCTCAACCCTCTTGACCTTGGCGGCGCCAAGATGGGAAACGAGGAAAAAAAACAGGGCAAGTCCAGAACTCCCCCAAAAAAAAGAAGCCTACGGCACCTGGTATTCCCAGGCGGTCTCCCATCCAGGTACTAACCAGGCCCGACCCTGCTTAGCCTCCGAGATCAGACGAGATCGGGCGCTTTCAGGGTGATGTGGCCGTAGGCGATCTCTTACGGCACGCTCAACCCTCTTGACTTTGGCGGCGCCAAGATGGGAAACGAGGAAAAAAAACAGGGCAAGTCCAGAAATCCAAGAAAAAAAGAAGCCTACGGCACCTGGTATTCCCAGGCGGTCTCCCATCCAGGTACTAACCAGGCCCGACCCTGCTTAGCCTCCGAGATCAGACGAGATCGGGCGCTTTCAGGGTGATGTGGCCGTAGGCGATCTCTTACGGCACGCTCAACCCTCTTGACTTTGGCGGCACCAAGATGGGAAACGAGGAAAAAAACAGGGCAAGTCCAGAACTCCAAGAAAAAAAGAAGCCTACGGCACCTGGTATTCCCAGGCGGTCTCCCATCCAGGTACTAACCAGGCCCGACCCTGCTTAGCCTCCGAGATCAGACGAGATCGGGCGCTTTCAGGGTGATGTGGCCGTAGGCGATCTCTTACGGCACGCTCAACCCTCTTGACTTTGGCGGCGCCAAGATGGGAAACGAGGAAAAAAAACAGGGCAAGTCCAGAAATCCAAGAAAAAAAGAAGCCTACGGCACCTGGTATTCCCAGGCGGTCTCCCATCCAGGTACTAACCAGGCCCGACCCTGCTTAGCCTCCGAGATCAGACGAGATCGGGCGCTTTCAGGGTGATGTGGCCGTAGGCGATCTCTAACGGCACGCTCAACCCTCTTGACCTTGGCGGCGCCAAGATGGGAAACGAGGAAAAAAAACAGGGCAAGTCCAGAACGCCCCCCAAAAAAAGAAGCCTACGGCACCTGGTATTCCCAGGCGGTCTCCCATCCAGGTACTAACCAGGCCCGACCCTGCTTAGCCTCCGAGATCAGACGAGATCGGGCGCTTTCAGGGTGATGTGGCCGTAGGCGATCTCTAACGGCACGCTCAACCCTCTTGACCTTGGCGGCGCCAAGATGGGAAACGAGGAAAAAAAACAGGGCAAGTCCAGAACTCCCCCAAAAAAAAGAAGCCTACGGCACCTGGTATTCCCAGGCGGTCTCCCATCCAGGTACTAACCAGGCCCGACCCTGCTTAGCCTCCGAGATCAGACGAGATCGGGCGCTTTCAGGGTGATGTGGCCGTAGGCGATCTCTTACGGCACGCTCAACCCTCTTGACTTTGGCGGCGCCAAGATGGGAAACGAGGAAAAAAAACAGGGCAAGTCCAGAAATCCAAGAAAAAAAGAAGCCTACGGCACCTGGTATTCCCAGGCGGTCTCCCATCCAGGTACTAACCAGGCCCGACCCTGCTTAGCCTCCGAGATCAGACGAGATCGGGCGCTTTCAGGGTGATGTGGCCGTAGGCGATCTCTAACGGCACGCTCAACCCTCTTGACCTTGGCGGCGCCAAGATGGGAAACGAGGAAAAAAAACAGGGCAAGTCCAGAACGCCCCCCAAAAAAAGAAGCCTACGGCACCTGGTATTCCCAGGCGGTCTCCCATCCAGGTACTAACCAGGCCCGACCCTGCTTAGCCTCCGAGATCAGACGAGATCGGGCGCTTTCAGGGTGATGTGGCCGTAGGCGATCTCTAACGGCACGCTCAACCCTCTTGACCTTGGCGGCGCCAAGATGGGAAACGAGGAAAAAAAACAGGGCAAGTCCAGAACTCCCCCAAAAAAAAGAAGCCTACGGCACCTGGTATTCCCAGGCGGTCTCCCATCCAGGTACTAACCAGGCCCGACCCTGCTTAGCCTCCGAGATCAGACGAGATCGGGCGCTTTCAGGGTGATGTGGCCGTAGGCGATCTCTTACGGCACGCTCAACCCTCTTGACTTTGGCGGCACCAAGATGGGAAACGAGGAAAAAAACAGGGCAAGTCCAGAACTCCAAGAAAAAAAGAAGCCTACGGCACCTGGTATTCCCAGGCGGTCTCCCATCCAGGTACTAACCAGGCCCGACCCTGCTTAGCCTCCGAGATCAGACGAGATCGGGCGCTTTCAGGGTGATGTGGCCGTAGGCGATCTCTTACGGCACGCTCAACCCTCTTGACTTTGGCGGCGCCAAGATGGGAAACGAGGAAAAAAAACAGGGCAAGTCCAGAAATCCAAGAAAAAAAGAAGCCTACGGCACCTGGTATTCCCAGGCGGTCTCCCATCCAGGTACTAACCAGGCCCGACCCTGCTTAGCCTCCGAGATCAGACGAGATCGGGCGCTTTCAGGGTGATGTGGCCGTAGGCGATCTCTAACGGCACGCTCAACCCTCTTGACCTTGGCGGCGCCAAGATGGGAAACGAGGAAAAAAAACAGGGCAAGTCCAGAACGCCCCCCAAAAAAAGAAGCCTACGGCACCTGGTATTCCCAGGCGGTCTCCCATCCAGGTACTAACCAGGCCCGACCCTGCTTAGCCTCCGAGATCAGACGAGATCGGGCGCTTTCAGGGTGATGTGGCCGTAGGCGATCTCTAACGGCACGCTCAACCCTCTTGACCTTGGCGGCGCCAAGATGGGAAACGAGGAAAAAAAACAGGGCAAGTCCAGAACTCCCCCAAAAAAAAGAAGCCTACGGCACCTGGTATTCCCAGGCGGTCTCCCATCCAGGTACTAACCAGGCCCGACCCTGCTTAGCCTCCGAGATCAGACGAGATCGGGCGCTTTCAGGGTGATGTGGCCGTAGGCGATCTCTTACGGCACGCTCAACCCTCTTGACTTTGGCGGCGCCAAGATGGGAAACGAGGAAAAAAAACAGGGCAAGTCCAGAAATCCAAGAAAAAAAGAAGCCTACGGCACCTGGTATTCCCAGGCGGTCTCCCATCCAGGTACTAACCAGGCCCGACCCTGCTTAGCCTCCGAGATCAGACGAGATCGGGCGCTTTCAGGGTGATGTGGCCGTAGGCGATCTCTAACGGCACGCTCAACCCTCTTGACCTTGGCGGCGCCAAGATGGGAAACGAGGAAAAAAAACAGGGCAAGTCCAGAACGCCCCCCAAAAAAAGAAGCCTACGGCACCTGGTATTCCCAGGCGGTCTCCCATCCAGGTACTAACCAGGCCCGACCCTGCTTAGCCTCCGAGATCAGACGAGATCGGGCGCTTTCAGGGTGATGTGGCCGTAGGCGATCTCTAACGGCACGCTCAACCCTCTTGACCTTGGCGGCGCCAAGATGGGAAACGAGGAAAAAAAACAGGGCAAGTCCAGAACTCCCCCAAAAAAAAGAAGCCTACGGCACCTGGTATTCCCAGGCGGTCTCCCATCCAGGTACTAACCAGGCCCGACCCTGCTTAGCCTCCGAGATCAGACGAGATCGGGCGCTTTCAGGGTGATGTGGCCGTAGGCGATCTCTTACGGCACGCTCAACCCTCTTGACTTTGGCGGCGCCAAGATGGGAAACGAGGAAAAAAAACAGGGCAAGTCCAGAAATCCAAGAAAAAAAGAAGCCTACGGCACCTGGTATTCCCAGGCGGTCTCCCATCCAGGTACTAACCAGGCCCGACCCTGCTTAGCCTCCGAGATCAGACGAGATCGGGCGCTTTCAGGGTGATGTGGCCGTAGGCGATCTCTTACGGCACGCTCAACCCTCTTGACTTTGGCGGCACCAAGATGGGAAACGAGGAAAAAAACAGGGCAAGTCCAGAACTCCAAGAAAAAAAGAAGCCTACGGCACCTGGTATTCCCAGGCGGTCTCCCATCCAGGTACTAACCAGGCCCGACCCTGCTTAGCCTCCGAGATCAGACGAGATCGGGCGCTTTCAGGGTGATGTGGCCGTAGGCGATCTCTTACGGCACGCTCAACCCTCTTGACTTTGGCGGCGCCAAGATGGGAAACGAGGAAAAAAAACAGGGCAAGTCCAGAAATCCAAGAAAAAAAGAAGCCTACGGCACCTGGTATTCCCAGGCGGTCTCCCATCCAGGTACTAACCAGGCCCGACCCTGCTTAGCCTCCGAGATCAGACGAGATCGGGCGCTTTCAGGGTGATGTGGCCGTAGGCGATCTCTAACGGCACGCTCAACCCTCTTGACCTTGGCGGCGCCAAGATGGGAAACGAGGAAAAAAAACAGGGCAAGTCCAGAACGCCCCCCAAAAAAAGAAGCCTACGGCACCTGGTATTCCCAGGCGGTCTCCCATCCAGGTACTAACCAGGCCCGACCCTGCTTAGCCTCCGAGATCAGACGAGATCGGGCGCTTTCAGGGTGATGTGGCCGTAGGCGATCTCTAACGGCACGCTCAACCCTCTTGACCTTGGCGGCGCCAAGATGGGAAACGAGGAAAAAAAACAGGGCAAGTCCAGAACTCCCCCAAAAAAAAGAAGCCTACGGCACCTGGTATTCCCAGGCGGTCTCCCATCCAGGTACTAACCAGGCCCGACCCTGCTTAGCCTCCGAGATCAGACGAGATCGGGCGCTTTCAGGGTGATGTGGCCGTAGGCGATCTCTTACGGCACGCTCAACCCTCTTGACTTTGGCGGCGCCAAGATGGGAAACGAGGAAAAAAAACAGGGCAAGTCCAGAAATCCAAGAAAAAAAGAAGCCTACGGCACCTGGTATTCCCAGGCGGTCTCCCATCCAGGTACTAACCAGGCCCGACCCTGCTTAGCCTCCGAGATCAGACGAGATCGGGCGCTTTCAGGGTGATGTGGCCGTAGGCGATCTCTAACGGCACGCTCAACCCTCTTGACCTTGGCGGCGCCAAGATGGGAAACGAGGAAAAAAAACAGGGCAAGTCCAGAACGCCCCCCAAAAAAAGAAGCCTACGGCACCTGGTATTCCCAGGCGGTCTCCCATCCAGGTACTAACCAGGCCCGACCCTGCTTAGCCTCCGAGATCAGACGAGATCGGGCGCTTTCAGGGTGATGTGGCCGTAGGCGATCTCTAACGGCACGCTCAACCCTCTTGACCTTGGCGGCGCCAAGATGGGAAACGAGGAAAAAAAACAGGGCAAGTCCAGAACTCCCCCAAAAAAAAGAAGCCTACGGCACCTGGTATTCCCAGGCGGTCTCCCATCCAGGTACTAACCAGGCCCGACCCTGCTTAGCCTCCGAGATCAGACGAGATCGGGCGCTTTCAGGGTGATGTGGCCGTAGGCGATCTCTTACGGCACGCTCAACCCTCTTGACTTTGGCGGCGCCAAGATGGGAAACGAGGAAAAAAAACAGGGCAAGTCCAGAAATCCAAGAAAAAAAGAAGCCTACGGCACCTGGTATTCCCAGGCGGTCTCCCATCCAGGTACTAACCAGGCCCGACCCTGCTTAGCCTCCGAGATCAGACGAGATCGGGCGCTTTCAGGGTGATGTGGCCGTAGGCGATCTCTTACGGCACGCTCAACCCTCTTGACTTTGGCGGCACCAAGATGGGAAACGAGGAAAAAAACAGGGCAAGTCCAGAACTCCAAGAAAAAAAGAAGCCTACGGCACCTGGTATTCCCAGGCGGTCTCCCATCCAGGTACTAACCAGGCCCGACCCTGCTTAGCCTCCGAGATCAGACGAGATCGGGCGCTTTCAGGGTGATGTGGCCGTAGGCGATCTCTTACGGCACGCTCAACCCTCTTGACTTTGGCGGCGCCAAGATGGGAAACGAGGAAAAAAAACAGGGCAAGTCCAGAAATCCAAGAAAAAAAGAAGCCTACGGCACCTGGTATTCCCAGGCGGTCTCCCATCCAGGTACTAACCAGGCCCGACCCTGCTTAGCCTCCGAGATCAGACGAGATCGGGCGCTTTCAGGGTGATGTGGCCGTAGGCGATCTCTAACGGCACGCTCAACCCTCTTGACCTTGGCGGCGCCAAGATGGGAAACGAGGAAAAAAAACAGGGCAAGTCCAGAACGCCCCCCAAAAAAAGAAGCCTACGGCACCTGGTATTCCCAGGCGGTCTCCCATCCAGGTACTAACCAGGCCCGACCCTGCTTAGCCTCCGAGATCAGACGAGATCGGGCGCTTTCAGGGTGATGTGGCCGTAGGCGATCTCTAACGGCACGCTCAACCCTCTTGACCTTGGCGGCGCCAAGATGGGAAACGAGGAAAAAAAACAGGGCAAGTCCAGAACTCCCCCAAAAAAAAGAAGCCTACGGCACCTGGTATTCCCAGGCGGTCTCCCATCCAGGTACTAACCAGGCCCGACCCTGCTTAGCCTCCGAGATCAGACGAGATCGGGCGCTTTCAGGGTGATGTGGCCGTAGGCGATCTCTTACGGCACGCTCAACCCTCTTGACTTTGGCGGCGCCAAGATGGGAAACGAGGAAAAAAAACAGGGCAAGTCCAGAAATCCAAGAAAAAAAGAAGCCTACGGCACCTGGTATTCCCAGGCGGTCTCCCATCCAGGTACTAACCAGGCCCGACCCTGCTTAGCCTCCGAGATCAGACGAGATCGGGCGCTTTCAGGGTGATGTGGCCGTAGGCGATCTCTAACGGCACGCTCAACCCTCTTGACCTTGGCGGCGCCAAGATGGGAAACGAGGAAAAAAAACAGGGCAAGTCCAGAACGCCCCCCAAAAAAAGAAGCCTACGGCACCTGGTATTCCCAGGCGGTCTCCCATCCAGGTACTAACCAGGCCCGACCCTGCTTAGCCTCCGAGATCAGACGAGATCGGGCGCTTTCAGGGTGATGTGGCCGTAGGCGATCTCTTACGGCACGCTCAACCCTCTTGACTTTGGCGGCGCCAAGATGGGAAACGAGGAAAAAAAACAGGGCAAGTCCAGAAATCCAAGAAAAAAAGAAGCCTACGGCACCTGGTATTCCCAGGCGGTCTCCCATCCAGGTACTAACCAGGCCCGACCCTGCTTAGCCTCCGAGATCAGACGAGATCGGGCGCTTTCAGGGTGATGTGGCCGTAGGCGATCTCTTACGGCACGCTCAACCCTCTTGACTTTGGCGGCACCAAGATGGGAAACGAGGAAAAAAACAGGGCAAGTCCAGAACTCCAAGAAAAAAAGAAGCCTACGGCACCTGGTATTCCCAGGCGGTCTCCCATCCAGGTACTAACCAGGCCCGACCCTGCTTAGCCTCCGAGATCAGACGAGAACGGGCGCTTTCAGGGTGATGTGGCCGTAGGCGATCTCTTACGGCACGCTCAACCCTCTTGACTTTGGCGGCGCCAAGATGGGAAACGAGGAAAAAAAACAGGGCAAGTCCAGAAATCCAAGAAAAAAAGAAGCCTACGGCACCTGGTATTCCCAGGCGGTCTCCCATCCAGGTACTAACCAGGCCCGACCCTGCTTAGCCTCCGAGATCAGACGAGATCGGGCGCTTTCAGGGTGATGTGGCCGTAGGCGATCTCTAACGGCACGCTCAACCCTCTTGACCTTGGCGGCGCCAAGATGGGAAACGAGGAAAAAAAACAGGGCAAGTCCAGAACGCCCCCCAAAAAAAGAAGCCTACGGCACCTGGTATTCCCAGGCGGTCTCCCATCCAGGTACTAACCAGGCCCGACCCTGCTTAGCCTCCGAGATCAGACGAGATCGGGCGCTTTCAGGGTGATGTGGCCGTAGGCGATCTCTAACGGCACGCTCAACCCTCTTGACCTTGGCGGCGCCAAGATGGGAAACGAGGAAAAAAAACAGGGCAAGTCCAGAACTCCCCCAAAAAAAAGAAGCCTACGGCACCTGGTATTCCCAGGCGGTCTCCCATCCAGGTACTAACCAGGCCCGACCCTGCTTAGCCTCCGAGATCAGACGAGATCGGGCGCTTTCAGGGTGATGTGGCCGTAGGCGATCTCTTACGGCACGCTCAACCCTCTTGACTTTGGCGGCGCCAAGATGGGAAACGAGGAAAAAAAACAGGGCAAGTCCAGAAATCCAAGAAAAAAAGAAGCCTACGGCACCTGGTATTCCCAGGCGGTCTCCCATCCAGGTACTAACCAGGCCCGACCCTGCTTAGCCTCCGAGATCAGACGAGATCGGGCGCTTTCAGGGTGATGTGGCCGTAGGCGATCTCTAACGGCACGCTCAACCCTCTTGACCTTGGCGGCGCCAAGATGGGAAACGAGGAAAAAAAACAGGGCAAGTCCAGAACGCCCCCCAAAAAAAGAAGCCTACGGCACCTGGTATTCCCAGGCGGTCTCCCATCCAGGTACTAACCAGGCCCGACCCTGCTTAGCCTCCGAGATCAGACGAGATCGGGCGCTTTCAGGGTGATGTGGCCGTAGGCGATCTCTAACGGCACGCTCAACCCTCTTGACCTTGGCGGCGCCAAGATGGGAAACGAGGAAAAAAAACAGGGCAAGTCCAGAACTCCCCCAAAAAAAAGAAGCCTACGGCACCTGGTATTCCCAGGCGGTCTCCCATCCAGGTACTAACCAGGCCCGACCCTGCTTAGCCTCCGAGATCAGACGAGATCGGGCGCTTTCAGGGTGATGTGGCCGTAGGCGATCTCTTACGGCACGCTCAACCCTCTTGACTTTGGCGGCGCCAAGATGGGAAACGAGGAAAAAAAACAGGGCAAGTCCAGAAATCCAAGAAAAAAAGAAGCCTACGGCACCTGGTATTCCCAGGCGGTCTCCCATCCAGGTACTAACCAGGCCCGACCCTGCTTAGCCTCCGAGATCAGACGAGATCGGGCGCTTTCAGGGTGATGTGGCCGTAGGCGATCTCTTACGGCACGCTCAACCCTCTTGACTTTGGCGGCACCAAGATGGGAAACGAGGAAAAAAACAGGGCAAGTCCAGAACTCCAAGAAAAAAAGAAGCCTACGGCACCTGGTATTCCCAGGCGGTCTCCCATCCAGGTACTAACCAGGCCCGACCCTGCTTAGCCTCCGAGATCAGACGAGATCGGGCGCTTTCAGGGTGATGTGGCCGTAGGCGATCTCTTACGGCACGCTCAACCCTCTTGACTTTGGCGGCGCCAAGATGGGAAACGAGGAAAAAAAACAGGGCAAGTCCAGAAATCCAAGAAAAAAAGAAGCCTACGGCACCTGGTATTCCCAGGCGGTCTCCCATCCAGGTACTAACCAGGCCCGACCCTGCTTAGCCTCCGAGATCAGACGAGATCGGGCGCTTTCAGGGTGATGTGGCCGTAGGCGATCTCTAACGGCACGCTCAACCCTCTTGACCTTGGCGGCGCCAAGATGGGAAACGAGGAAAAAAAACAGGGCAAGTCCAGAACGCCCCCCAAAAAAAGAAGCCTACGGCACCTGGTATTCCCAGGCGGTCTCCCATCCAGGTACTAACCAGGCCCGACCCTGCTTAGCCTCCGAGATCAGACGAGATCGGGCGCTTTCAGGGTGATGTGGCCGTAGGCGATCTCTAACGGCACGCTCAACCCTCTTGACCTTGGCGGCGCCAAGATGGGAAACGAGGAAAAAAAACAGGGCAAGTCCAGAACTCCCCCAAAAAAAAGAAGCCTACGGCACCTGGTATTCCCAGGCGGTCTCCCATCCAGGTACTAACCAGGCCCGACCCTGCTTAGCCTCCGAGATCAGACGAGATCGGGCGCTTTCAGGGTGATGTGGCCGTAGGCGATCTCTTACGGCACGCTCAACCCTCTTGACTTTGGCGGCGCCAAGATGGGAAACGAGGAAAAAAAACAGGGCAAGTCCAGAAATCCAAGAAAAAAAGAAGCCTACGGCACCTGGTATTCCCAGGCGGTCTCCCATCCAGGTACTAACCAGGCCAAACCCTGCTTAGCCTCCGAGATCAGACGAGATCGGGCGCTTTCAGGGTGATGTGGCCGTAGGCGATCTCTTACGGCACGCTCAACCCTCTTGACTTTGGCGGCACCAAGATGGGAAACGAGGAAAAAAACAGGGCAAGTCCAGAACTCCAAGAAAAAAAGAAGCCTACGGCACCTGGTATTCCCAGGCGGTCTCCCATCCAGGTACTAACCAGGCCCGACCCTGCTTAGCCTCCGAGATCAGACGAGATCGGGCGCTTTCAGGGTGATGTGGCCGTAGGCGATCTCTTACGGCACGCTCAACCCTCTTGACTTTGGCGGCGCCAAGATGGGAAACGAGGAAAAAAAACAGGGCAAGTCCAGAAATCCAAGAAAAAAAGAAGCCTACGGCACCTGGTATTCCCAGGCGGTCTCCCATCCAGGTACTAACCAGGCCCGACCCTGCTTAGCCTCCGAGATCAGACGAGATCGGGCGCTTTCAGGGTGATGTGGCCGTAGGCGATCTCTAACGGCACGCTCAACCCTCTTGACCTTGGCGGCGCCAAGATGGGAAACGAGGAAAAAAAACAGGGCAAGTCCAGAACGCCCCCCAAAAAAAGAAGCCTACGGCACCTGGTATTCCCAGGCGGTCTCCCATCCAGGTACTAACCAGGCCCGACCCTGCTTAGCCTCCGAGATCAGACGAGATCGGGCGCTTTCAGGGTGATGTGGCCGTAGGCGATCTCTAACGGCACGCTCAACCCTCTTGACCTTGGCGGCGCCAAGATGGGAAACGAGGAAAAAAAACAGGGCAAGTCCAGAACTCCCCCAAAAAAAAGAAGCCTACGGCACCTGGTATTCCCAGGCGGTCTCCCATCCAGGTACTAACCAGGCCCGACCCTGCTTAGCCTCCGAGATCAGACGAGATCGGGCGCTTTCAGGGTGATGTGGCCGTAGGCGATCTCTTACGGCACGCTCAACCCTCTTGACTTTGGCGGCGCCAAGATGGGAAACGAGGAAAAAAAACAGGGCAAGTCCAGAAATCCAAGAAAAAAAGAAGCCTACGGCACCTGGTATTCCCAGGCGGTCTCCCATCCAGGTACTAACCAGGCCCGACCCTGCTTAGCCTCCGAGATCAGACGAGATCGGGCGCTTTCAGGGTGATGTGGCCGTAGGCGATCTCTAACGGCACGCTCAACCCTCTTGACCTTGGCGGCGCCAAGATGGGAAACGAGGAAAAAAAACAGGGCAAGTCCAGAACGCCCCCCAAAAAAAGAAGCCTACGGCACCTGGTATTCCCAGGCGGTCTCCCATCCAGGTACTAACCAGGCCCGACCCTGCTTAGCCTCCGAGATCAGACGAGATCGGGCGCTTTCAGGGTGATGTGGCCGTAGGCGATCTCTAACGGCACGCTCAACCCTCTTGACCTTGGCGGCGCCAAGATGGGAAACGAGGAAAAAAAACAGGGCAAGTCCAGAACTCCCCCAAAAAAAAGAAGCCTACGGCACCTGGTATTCCCAGGCGGTCTCCCATCCAGGTACTAACCAGGCCCGACCCTGCTTAGCCTCCGAGATCAGACGAGATCGGGCGCTTTCAGGGTGATGTGGCCGTAGGCGATCTCTTACGGCACGCTCAACCCTCTTGACTTTGGCGGCGCCAAGATGGGAAACGAGGAAAAAAAACAGGGCAAGTCCAGAAATCCAAGAAAAAAAGAAGCCTACGGCACCTGGTATTCCCAGGCGGTCTCCCATCCAGGTACTAACCAGGCCCGACCCTGCTTAGCCTCCGAGATCAGACGAGATCGGGCGCTTTCAGGGTGATGTGGCCGTAGGCGATCTCTAACGGCACGCTCAACCCTCTTGACCTTGGCGGCGCCAAGATGGGAAACGAGGAAAAAAAACAGGGCAAGTCCAGAACGCCCCCCAAAAAAAGAAGCCTACGGCACCTGGTATTCCCAGGCGGTCTCCCATCCAGGTACTAACCAGGCCCGACCCTGCTTAGCCTCCGAGATCAGACGAGATCGGGCGCTTTCAGGGTGATGTGGCCGTAGGCGATCTCTAACGGCACGCTCAACCCTCTTGACCTTGGCGGCGCCAAGATGGGAAACGAGGAAAAAAAACAGGGCAAGTCCAGAACTCCCCCAAAAAAAAGAAGCCTACGGCACCTGGTATTCCCAGGCGGTCTCCCATCCAGGTACTAACCAGGCCCGACCCTGCTTAGCCTCCGAGATCAGACGAGATCGGGCGCTTTCAGGGTGATGTGGTCGTAGGCGATCTCTTACGGCACGCTCAACCCTCTTGACTTTGGCGGCGCCAAGATGGGAAACGAGGAAAAAAAACAGGGCAAGTCCAGAAATCCAAGAAAAAAAGAAGCCTACGGCACCTGGTATTCCCAGGCGGTCTCCCATCCAGGTACTAACCAGGCCCGACCCTGCTTAGCCTCCGAGATCAGACGAGATCGGGCGCTTTCAGGGTGATGTGGCCGTAGGCGATCTCTTACGGCACGCTCAACCCTCTTGACTTTGGCGGCACCAAGATGGGAAACGAGGAAAAAAACAGGGCAAGTCCAGAACTCCAAGAAAAAAAGAAGCCTACGGCACCTGGTATTCCCAGGCGGTCTCCCATCCAGGTACTAACCAGGCCCGACCCTGCTTAGCCTCCGAGATCAGACGAGATCGGGCGCTTTCAGGGTGATGTGGCCGTAGGCGATCTCTTACGGCACGCTCAACCCTCTTGACTTTGGCGGCGCCAAGATGGGAAACGAGGAAAAAAAACAGGGCAAGTCCAGAAATCCAAGAAAAAAAGAAGCCTACGGCACCTGGTATTCCCAGGCGGTCTCCCATCCAGGTACTAACCAGGCCCGACCCTGCTTAGCCTCCGAGATCAGACGAGATCGGGCGCTTTCAGGGTGATGTGGCCGTAGGCGATCTCTAACGGCACGCTCAACCCTCTTGACCTTGGCGGCGCCAAGATGGGAAACGAGGAAAAAAAACAGGGCAAGTCCAGAACGCCCCCCAAAAAAAGAAGCCTACGGCACCTGGTATTCCCAGGCGGTCTCCCATCCAGGTACTAACCAGGCCCGACCCTGCTTAGCCTCCGAGATCAGACGAGATCGGGCGCTTTCAGGGTGATGTGGCCGTAGGCGATCTCTAACGGCACGCTCAACCCTCTTGACCTTGGCGGCGCCAAGATGGGAAACGAGGAAAAAAAACAGGGCAAGTCCAGAACTCCCCCAAAAAAAAGAAGCCTACGGCACCTGGTATTCCCAGGCGGTCTCCCATCCAGGTACTAACCAGGCCCGACCCTGCTTAGCCTCCGAGATCAGACGAGATCGGGCGCTTTCAGGGTGATGTGGCCGTAGGCGATCTCTTACGGCACGCTCAACCCTCTTGACTTTGGCGGCGCCAAGATGGGAAACGAGGAAAAAAAACAGGGCAAGTCCAGAAATCCAAGAAAAAAAGAAGCCTACGGCACCTGGTATTCCCAGGCGGTCTCCCATCCAGGTACTAACCAGGCCCGACCCTGCTTAGCCTCCGAGATCAGACGAGATCGGGCGCTTTCAGGGTGATGTGGCCGTAGGCGATCTCTAACGGCACGCTCAACCCTCTTGACCTTGGCGGCGCCAAGATGGGAAACGAGGAAAAAAAACAGGGCAAGTCCAGAACGCCCCCCAAAAAAAGAAGCCTACGGCACCTGGTATTCCCAGGCGGTCTCCCATCCAGGTACTAACCAGGCCCGACCCTGCTTAGCCTCCGAGATCAGACGAGATCGGGCGCTTTCAGGGTGATGTGGCCGTAGGCGATCTCTAACGGCACGCTCAACCCTCTTGACCTTGGCGGCGCCAAGATGGGAAACGAGGAAAAAAAACAGGGCAAGTCCAGAACTCCCCCAAAAAAAAGAAGCCTACGGCACCTGGTATTCCCAGGCGGTCTCCCATCCAGGTACTAACCAGGCCCGACCCTGCTTAGCCTCCGAGATCAGACGAGATCGGGCGCTTTCAGGGTGATGTGGCCGTAGGCGATCTCTTACGGCACGCTCAACCCTCTTGACTTTGGCGGCGCCAAGATGGGAAACGAGGAAAAAAAACAGGGCAAGTCCAGAAATCCAAGAAAAAAAGAAGCCTACGGCACCTGGTATTCCCAGGCGGTCTCCCATCCAGGTACTAACCAGGCCCGACCCTGCTTAGCCTCCGAGATCAGACGAGATCGGGCGCTTTCAGGGTGATGTGGCCGTAGGCGATCTCTTATGGCACGCTCAACCCTCTTGACTTTGGCGGCACCAAGATGGGAAACGAGGAAAAAAACAGGGCAAGTCCAGAACTCCAAGAAAAAAAGAAGCCTACGGCACCTGGTATTCCCAGGCGGTCTCCCATCCAGGTACTAACCAGGCCCGACCCTGCTTAGCCTCCGAGATCAGACGAGATCGGGCGCTTTCAGGGTGATGTGGCCGTAGGCGATCTCTTACGGCACGCTCAACCCTCTTGACTTTGGCGGCGCCAAGATGGGAAACGAGGAAAAAAAACAGGGCAAGTCCAGAAATCCAAGAAAAAAAGAAGCCTACGGCACCTGGTATTCCCAGGCGGTCTCCCATCCAGGTACTAACCAGGCCCGACCCTGCTTAGCCTCCGAGATCAGACGAGATCGGGCGCTTTCAGGGTGATGTGGCCGTAGGCGATCTCTAACGGCACGCTCAACCCTCTTGACCTTGGCGGCGCCAAGATGGGAAACGAGGAAAAAAAACAGGGCAAGTCCAGAACGCCCCCCAAAAAAAGAAGCCTACGGCACCTGGTATTCCCAGGCGGTCTCCCATCCAGGTACTAACCAGGCCCGACCCTGCTTAGCCTCCGAGATCAGACGAGATCGGGCGCTTTCAGGGTGATGTGGCCGTAGGCGATCTCTAACGGCACGCTCAACCCTCTTGACCTTGGCGGCGCCAAGATGGGAAACGAGGAAAAAAAACAGGGCAAGTCCAGAACTCCCCCAAAAAAAAGAAGCCTACGGCACCTGGTATTCCCAGGCGGTCTCCCATCCAGGTACTAACCAGGCCCGACCCTGCTTAGCCTCCGAGATCAGACGAGATCGGGCGCTTTCAGGGTGATGTGGCCGTAGGCGATCTCTTACGGCACGCTCAACCCTCTTGACTTTGGCGGCGCCAAGATGGGAAACGAGGAAAAAAAACAGGGCAAGTCCAGAAATCCAAGAAAAAAAGAAGCCTACGGCACCTGGTATTCCCAGGCGGTCTCCCATCCAGGTACTAACCAGGCCCGACCCTGCTTAGCCTCCGAGATCAGACGAGATCGGGCGCTTTCAGGGTGATGTGGCCGTAGGCGATCTCTAACGGCACGCTCAACCCTCTTGACCTTGGCGGCGCCAAGATGGGAAACGAGGAAAAAAAACAGGGCAAGTCCAGAACGCCCCCCAAAAAAAGAAGCCTACGGCACCTGGTATTCCCAGGCGGTCTCCCATCCAGGTACTAACCAGGCCCGACCCTGCTTAGCCTCCGAGATCAGACGAGATCGGGCGCTTTCAGGGTGATGTGGCCGTAGGCGATCTCTAACGGCACGCTCAACCCTCTTGACCTTGGCGGCGCCAAGATGGGAAACGAGGAAAAAAAACAGGGCAAGTCCAGAACTCCCCCAAAAAAAAGAAGCCTACGGCACCTGGTATTCCCAGGCGGTCTCCCATCCAGGTACTAACCAGGCCCGACCCTGCTTAGCCTCCGAGATCAGACGAGATCGGGCGCTTTCAGGGTGATGTGGCCGTAGGCGATCTCTTACGGCACGCTCAACCCTCTTGACTTTGGCGGCGCCAAGATGGGAAACGAGGAAAAAAAACAGGGCAAGTCCAGAAATCCAAGAAAAAAAGAAGCCTACGGCACCTGGTATTCCCAGGCGGTCTCCCATCCAGGTACTAACCAGGCCCGACCCTGCTTAGCCTCCGAGATCAGACGAGATCGGGCGCTTTCAGGGTGATGTGGCCGTAGGCGATCTCTTACGGCACGCTCAACCCTCTTGACTTTGGCGGCACCAAGATGGGAAACGAGGAAAAAAAACAGGGCAAGTCCAGAACTCCAAGAAAAAAAGAAGCCTACGGCACCTGGTATTCCCAGGCGGTCTCCCATCCAGGTACTAACCAGGCCCGACCCTGCTTAGCCTCCGAGATCAGACGAGATCGGGCGCTTTCAGGGTGATGTGGCCGTAGGCGATCTCTTACGGCACGCTCAACCCTCTTGACTTTGGCGGCGCCAAGATGGGAAACGAGGAAAAAAAACAGGGCAAGTCCAGAAATCCAAGAAAAAAAGAAGCCTACGGCACCTGGTATTCCCAGGCGGTCTCCCATCCAGGTACTAACCAGGCCCGACCCTGCTTAGCCTCCGAGATCAGACGAGATCGGGCGCTTTCAGGGTGATGTGGCCGTAGGCGATCTCTAACGGCACGCTCAACCCTCTTGACCTTGGCGGCGCCAAGATGGGAAACGAGGAAAAAAAACAGGGCAAGTCCAGAACGCCCCCCAAAAAAAGAAGCCTACGGCACCTGGTATTCCCAGGCGGTCTCCCATCCAGGTACTAACCAGGCCCGACCCTGCTTAGCCTCCGAGATCAGACGAGATCGGGCGCTTTCAGGGTGATGTGGCCGTAGGCGATCTCTAACGGCACGCTCAACCCTCTTGACCTTGGCGGCGCCAAGATGGGAAACGAGGAAAAAAAACAGGGCAAGTCCAGAACTCCCCCAAAAAAAAGAAGCCTACGGCACCTGGTATTCCCAGGCGGTCTCCCATCCAGGTACTAACCAGGCCCGACCCTGCTTAGCCTCCGAGATCAGACGAGATCGGGCGCTTTCAGGGTGATGTGGCCGTAGGCGATCTCTTACGGCACGCTCAACCCTCTTGACTTTGGCGGCGCCAAGATGGGAAACGAGGAAAAAAAACAGGGCAAGTCCAGAAATCCAAGAAAAAAAGAAGCCTACGGCACCTGGTATTCCCAGGCGGTCTCCCATCCAGGTACTAACCAGGCCCGACCCTGCTTAGCCTCCGAGATCAGACGAGATCGGGCGCTTTCAGGGTGATGTGGCCGTAGGCGATCTCTAACGGCACGCTCAACCCTCTTGACCTTGGCGGCGCCAAGATGGGAAACGAGGAAAAAAAACAGGGCAAGTCCAGAACGCCCCCCAAAAAAAGAAGCCTACGGCACCTGGTATTCCCAGGCGGTCTCCCATCCAGGTACTAACCAGGCCCGACCCTGCTTAGCCTCCGAGATCAGACGAGATCGGGCGCTTTCAGGGTGATGTGGCCGTAGGCGATCTCTAACGGCACGCTCAACCCTCTTGACCTTGGCGGCGCCAAGATGGGAAACGAGGAAAAAAAACAGGGCAAGTCCAGAACTCCCCCAAAAAAAAGAAGCCTACGGCACCTGGTATTCCCAGGCGGTCTCCCATCCAGGTACTAACCAGGCCCGACCCTGCTTAGCCTCCGAGATCAGACGAGATCGGGCGCTTTCAGGGTGATGTGGCCGTAGGCGATCTCTTACGGCACGCTCAACCCTCTTGACTTTGGCGGCGCCAAGATGGGAAACGAGGAAAAAAAACAGGGCAAGTCCAGAAATCCAAGAAAAAAAGAAGCCTACGGCACCTGGTATTCCCAGGCGGTCTCCCATCCAGGTACTAACCAGGCCCGACCCTGCTTAGCCTCCGAGATCAGACGAGATCGGGCGCTTTCAGGGTGATGTGGCCGTAGGCGATCTCTAACGGCACGCTCAACCCTCTTGACCTTGGCGGCGCCAAGATGGGAAACGAGGAAAAAAAACAGGGCAAGTCCAGAACGCCCCCAAAAAAAAGAAGCCTACGGCACCTGGTATTCCCAGGCGGTCTCCCATCCAGGTACTAACCAGGCCCGACCCTGCTTAGCCTCCGAGATCAGACGAGATCGGGCGCTTTCAGGGTGATGTGGCCGTAGGCGATCTCTAACGGCACGCTCAACCCTCTTGACCTTGGCGGCGCCAAGATGGGAAACGAGGAAAAAAAACAGGGCAAGTCCAGAACTCCCCAAAAAAAAGAAGCCTACGGCACCTGGTATTCCCAGGCGGTCTCCCATCCAGGTACTAACCAGGCCCGACCCTGCTTAGCCTCCGAGATCAGACGAGATCGGGCGCTTTCAGGGTGATGTGGCCGTAGGCGATCTCTTACGGCACGCTCAACCCTCTTGACTTTGGCGGCGCCAAGATGGGAAACGAGGAAAAAAAACAGGGCAAGTCCAGAAATCCAAGAAAAAAAGAAGCCTACGGCACCTGGTATTCCCAGGCGGTCTCCCATCCAGGTACTAACCAGGCCCGACCCTGCTTAGCCTCCGAGATCAGACGAGATCGGGCGCTTTCAGGGTGATGTGGCCGTAGGCGATCTCTTACGGCACGCTCAACCCTCTTGACCTTGGCGGCGCCAAGATGGGAAACGAGGAAAAAAAACAGGGCAAGTCCAGAACTCCCCAGAAAAAAAGAAGCCTACGGCACCTGGTATTCCCAGGCGGTCTCCCATCCAGGTACTAACCAGGCCCGACCCTGCTTAGCCTCCGAGATCAGACGAGATCGGGCGCTTTCAGGGTGATGTGGCCGTAGGCGATCTCTTACGGCACGCTCAACCCTCTTGACTTTGGCGGCGCCAAGATGGGAAACGAGGAAAAAAAACAGGGCAAGTCCAGAACTCCCCCAAAAAAAAGAAGCCTACGGCACCTGGTATTCCCAGGCGGTCTCCCATCCAGGTACTAACCAGGCCCGACCCTGCTTAGCCTCCGAGATCAGACGAGATCGGGCGCTTTCAGGGTGATGTGGCCGTAGGCGATCTCTTACGGCACGCTCAACCCTCTTGACTTTGGCGGCGCCAAGATGGGAAACGAGGAAAAAAAACAGGGCAAGTCCAGAAATCCAAGAAAAAAAGAAGCCTACGGCACCTGGTATTCCCAGGCGGTCTCCCATCCAGGTACTAACCAGGCCCGACCCTGCTTAGCCTCCGAGATCAGACGAGATCGGGCGCTTTCAGGGTGATGTGGCCGTAGGCGATCTCTAACGGCACGCTCAACCCTCTTGACCTTGGCGGCGCCAAGATGGGAAACGAGGAAAAAAAACAGGGCAAGTCCAGAACGCCCCCAAAAAAAAGAAGCCTACGGCACCTGGTATTCCCAGGCGGTCTCCCATCCAGGTACTAACCAGGCCCGACCCTGCTTAGCCTCCGAGATCAGACGAGATCGGGCGCTTTCAGGGTGATGTGGCCGTAGGCGATCTCTAACGGCACGCTCAACCCTCTTGACCTTGGCGGCGCCAAGATGGGAAACGAGGAAAAAAAACAGGGCAAGTCCAGAACTCCCCAAAAAAAAGAAGCCTACGGCACCTGGTATTCCCAGGCGGTCTCCCATCCAGGTACTAACCAGGCCCGACCCTGCTTAGCCTCCGAGATCAGACGAGATCGGGCGCTTTCAGGGTGATGTGGCCGTAGGCGATCTCTTACGGCACGCTCAACCCTCTTGACCTTTGGCGGCGCCAAGATGGGAAACGAGGAAAAAAAACAGGGCAAGTCCAGAAATCCCAAGAAAAAAGAAGCCTACGGCACCTGGTATTCCCAGGCGGTCTCCCATCCAGGTACTAACCAGGCCCGACCCTGCTTAGCCTCCGAGATCAGACGAGATCGGGCGCTTTCAGGGTGATGTGGCCGTAGGCGATCTCTAACGGCACGCTCAACCCTCTTGACCTTGGCGGCGCCAAGATGGGAAACGAGGAAAAAAAACAGGGCAAGTCCAGAACTCCCCAAGAAAAAAAGAAGCCTACGGCACCTGGTATTCCCAGGCGGTCTCCCATCCAGGTACTAACCAGGCCCGACCCTGCTTAGCCTCCGAGATCAGACGAGATCGGGCGCTTTCAGGGTGATGTGGCCGTAGGCGATCTCTTACGGCACGCTCAACCCTCTTGACTTTGGCGGCGCCAAGATGGGAAACGAGGAAAAAAAACAGGGCAAGTCCAGAAATCCAAGAAAAAAAGAAGCCTACGGCACCTGGTATTCCCAGGCGGTCTCCCATCCAGGTACTAACCAGGCCCGACCCTGCTTAGCCTCCGAGATCAGACGAGATCGGGCGCTTTCAGGGTGATGTGGCCGTAGGCGATCTCTAACGGCACGCTCAACCCTCTTGACCTTGGCGGCGCCAAGATGGGAAACGAGGAAAAAAAACAGGGCAAGTCCAGAACGCCCCCAAAAAAAGAAGCCTACGGCACCTGGTATTCCCAGGCGGTCTCCCATCCAGGTACTAACCAGGCCCGACCCTGCTTAGCCTCCGAGATCAGACGAGATCGGGCGCTTTCAGGGTGATGTGGCCGTAGGCGATCTCTAACGGCACGCTCAACCCTCTTGACCTTGGCGGCGCCAAGATGGGAAACGAGGAAAAAAAACAGGGCAAGTCCAGAACTCCCCCAAAAAAAAGAAGCCTACGGCACCTGGTATTCCCAGGCGGTCTCCCATCCAGGTACTAACCAGGCCCGACCCTGCTTAGCCTCCGAGATCAGACGAGATCGGGCGCTTTCAGGGTGATGTGGCCGTAGGCGATCTCTTACGGCACGCTCAACCCTCTTGACTTTGGCGGCGCCAAGATGGGAAACGAGGAAAAAAAACAGGGCAAGTCCAGAAATCCAAGAAAAAAAGAAGCCTACGGCACCTGGTATTCCCAGGCGGTCTCCCATCCAGGTACTAACCAGGCCCGACCCTGCTTAGCCTCCGAGATCAGACGAGATCGGGCGCTTTCAGGGTGATGTGGCCGTAGGCGATCTCTAACGGCACGCTCAACCCTCTTGACCTTGGCGGCGCCAAGATGGGAAACGAGGAAAAAAAACAGGGCAAGTCCAGAACGCCCCCAAAAAAAAGAAGCCTACGGCACCTGGTATTCCCAGGCGGTCTCCCATCCAGGTACTAACCAGGCCCGACCCTGCTTAGCCTCCGAGATCAGACGAGATCGGGCGCTTTCAGGGTGATGTGGCCGTAGGCGATCTCTAACGGCACGCTCAACCCTCTTGACCTTGGCGGCGCCAAGATGGGAAACGAGGAAAAAAAACAGGGCAAGTCCAGAACTCCCCCAAAAAAAAGAAGCCTACGGCACCTGGTATTCCCAGGCGGTCTCCCATCCAGGTACTAACCAGGCCCGACCCTGCTTAGCCTCCGAGATCAGACGAGATCGGGCGCTTTCAGGGTGATGTGGCCGTAGGCGATCTCTTACGGCACGCTCAACCCTCTTGACTTTGGCGGCGCCAAGATGGGAAACGAGGAAAAAAAACAGGGCAAGTCCAGAAATCCAAGAAAAAAAGAAGCCTACGGCACCTGGTATTCCCAGGCGGTCTCCCATCCAGGTACTAACCAGGCCCGACCCTGCTTAGCCTCCGAGATCAGACGAGATCGGGCGCTTTCAGGGTGATGTGGCCGTAGGCGATCTCTTACGGCACGCTCAACCCTCTTGACTTTGGCGGCACCAAGATGGGAAACGAGGAAAAAAACAGGGCAAGTCCAGAACTCCAAGAAAAAAAGAAGCCTACGGCACCTGGTATTCCCAGGCGGTCTCCCATCCAGGTACTAACCAGGCCCGACCCTGCTTAGCCTCCGAGATCAGACGAGATCGGGCGCTTTCAGGGTGATGTGGCCGTAGGCGATCTCTTACGGCACGCTCAACCCTCTTGACTTTGGCGGCGCCAAGATGGGAAACGAGGAAAAAAAACAGGGCAAGTCCAGAAATCCAAGAAAAAAAGAAGCCTACGGCACCTGGTATTCCCAGGCGGTCTCCCATCCAGGTACTAACCAGGCCCGACCCTGCTTAGCCTCCGAGATCAGACGAGATCGGGCGCTTTCAGGGTGATGTGGCCGTAGGCGATCTCTAACGGCACGCTCAACCCTCTTGACCTTGGCGGCGCCAAGATGGGAAACGAGGAAAAAAAACAGGGCAAGTCCAGAACGCCCCCCAAAAAAAGAAGCCTACGGCACCTGGTATTCCCAGGCGGTCTCCCATCCAGGTACTAACCAGGCCCGACCCTGCTTAGCCTCCGAGATCAGACGAGATCGGGCGCTTTCAGGGTGATGTGGCCGTAGGCGATCTCTAACGGCACGCTCAACCCTCTTGACCTTGGCGGCGCCAAGATGGGAAACGAGGAAAAAAAACAGGGCAAGTCCAGAACTCCCCCAAAAAAAAGAAGCCTACGGCACCTGGTATTCCCAGGCGGTCTCCCATCCAGGTACTAACCAGGCCCGACCCTGCTTAGCCTCCGAGATCAGACGAGATCGGGCGCTTTCAGGGTGATGTGGCCGTAGGCGATCTCTTACGGCACGCTCAACCCTCTTGACTTTGGCGGCGCCAAGATGGGAAACGAGGAAAAAAAACAGGGCAAGTCCAGAAATCCAAGAAAAAAAGAAGCCTACGGCACCTGGTATTCCCAGGCGGTCTCCCATCCAGGTACTAACCAGGCCCGACCCTGCTTAGCCTCCGAGATCAGACGAGATCGGGCGCTTTCAGGGTGATGTGGCCGTAGGCGATCTCTAACGGCACGCTCAACCCTCTTGACCTTTGGCGGCACCAAGATGGGAAACGAGGAAAAAAAACAGGGCAAGTCCAGAACTCCAAGAAAAAAAGAAGCCTACGGCACCTGGTATTCCCAGGCGGTCTCCCATCCAGGTACTAACCAGGCCCGACCCTGCTTAGCCTCCGAGATCAGACGAGATCGGGCGCTTTCAGGGTGATGTGGCCGTAGGCGATCTCTTACGGCACGCTCAACCCTCTTGACTTTGGCGGCGCCAAGATGGGAAACGAGGAAAAAAAACAGGGCAAGTCCAGAAATCCAAGAAAAAAAGAAGCCTACGGCACCTGGTATTCCCAGGCGGTCTCCCATCCAGGTACTAACCAGGCCCGACCCTGCTTAGCCTCCGAGATCAGACGAGATCGGGCGCTTTCAGGGTGATGTGGCCGTAGGCGATCTCTAACGGCACGCTCAACCCTCTTGACCTTGGCGGCGCCAAGATGGGAAACGAGGAAAAAAAACAGGGCAAGTCCAGAACGCCCCCCAAAAAAAGAAGCCTACGGCACCTGGTATTCCCAGGCGGTCTCCCATCCAGGTACTAACCAGGCCCGACCCTGCTTAGCCTCCGAGATCAGACGAGATCGGGCGCTTTCAGGGTGATGTGGCCGTAGGCGATCTCTAACGGCACGCTCAACCCTCTTGACCTTGGCGGCGCCAAGATGGGAAACGAGGAAAAAAAACAGGGCAAGTCCAGAACTCCCCCAAAAAAAAGAAGCCTACGGCACCTGGTATTCCCAGGCGGTCTCCCATCCAGGTACTAACCAGGCCCGACCCTGCTTAGCCTCCGAGATCAGACGAGATCGGGCGCTTTCAGGGTGATGTGGCCGTAGGCGATCTCTTACGGCACGCTCAACCCTCTTGACTTTGGCGGCGCCAAGATGGGAAACGAGGAAAAAAAACAGGGCAAGTCCAGAAATCCAAGAAAAAAAGAAGCCTACGGCACCTGGTATTCCCAGGCGGTCTCCCATCCAGGTACTAACCAGGCCCGACCCTGCTTAGCCTCCGAGATCAGACGAGATCGGGCGCTTTCAGGGTGATGTGGCCGTAGGCGATCTCTAACGGCACGCTCAACCCTCTTGACCTTGGCGGCGCCAAGATGGGAAACGAGGAAAAAAAACAGGGCAAGTCCAGAACGCCCCCAAAAAAAAGAAGCCTACGGCACCTGGTATTCCCAGGCGGTCTCCCATCCAGGTACTAACCAGGCCCGACCCTGCTTAGCCTCCGAGATCAGACGAGATCGGGCGCTTTCAGGGTGATGTGGCCGTAGGCGATCTCTAACGGCACGCTCAACCCTCTTGACCTTGGCGGCGCCAAGATGGGAAACGAGGAAAAAAAACAGGGCAAGTCCAGAACTCCCCCAAAAAAAAGAAGCCTACGGCACCTGGTATTCCCAGGCGGTCTCCCATCCAGGTACTAACCAGGCCCGACCCTGCTTAGCCTCCGAGATCAGACGAGATCGGGCGCTTTCAGGGTGATGTGGCCGTAGGCGATCTCTTACGGCACGCTCAACCCTCTTGACTTTGGCGGCGCCAAGATGGGAAACGAGGAAAAAAAACAGGGCAAGTCCAGAAATCCAAGAAAAAAAGAAGCCTACGGCACCTGGTATTCCCAGGCGGTCTCCCATCCAGGTACTAACCAGGCCCGACCCTGCTTAGCCTCCGAGATCAGACGAGATCGGGCGCTTTCAGGGTGATGTGGCCGTAGGCGATCTCTTACGGCACGCTCAACCCTCTTGACTTTGGCGGCACCAAGATGGGAAACGAGGAAAAAAACAGGGCAAGTCCAGAACTCCAAGAAAAAAAGAAGCCTACGGCACCTGGTATTCCCAGGCGGTCTCCCATCCAGGTACTAACCAGGCCCGACCCTGCTTAGCCTCCGAGATCAGACGAGATCGGGCGCTTTCAGGGTGATGTGGCCGTAGGCGATCTCTTACGGCACGCTCAACCCTCTTGACTTTGGCGGCGCCAAGATGGGAAACGAGGAAAAAAAACAGGGCAAGTCCAGAAATCCAAGAAAAAAAGAAGCCTACGGCACCTGGTATTCCCAGGCGGTCTCCCATCCAGGTACTAACCAGGCCCGACCCTGCTTAGCCTCCGAGATCAGACGAGATCGGGCGCTTTCAGGGTGATGTGGCCGTAGGCGATCTCTAACGGCACGCTCAACCCTCTTGACCTTGGCGGCGCCAAGATGGGAAACGAGGAAAAAAAACAGGGCAAGTCCAGAACGCCCCCCAAAAAAAGAAGCCTACGGCACCTGGTATTCCCAGGCGGTCTCCCATCCAGGTACTAACCAGGCCCCGACCCTGCTTAGCCTCCGAGATCAGACGAGATCGGGCGCTTTCAGGGTGATGTGGCCGTAGGCGATCTCTAACGGCACGCTCAACCCTCTTGACCTTGGCGGCGCCAAGATGGGAAACGAGGAAAAAAAAACAGGGCAAGTCCAGAACTCCCCCAAAAAAAAGAAGCCTACGGCACCTGGTATTCCCAGGCGGTCTCCCATCCAGGTACTAACCAGGCCCGACCCTGCTTAGCCTCCGAGATCAGACGAGATCGGGCGCTTTCAGGGTGATGTGGCCGTAGGCGATCTCTTACGGCACGCTCAACCCTCTTGACTTTGGCGGCGCCAAGATGGGAAACGAGGAAAAAAAACAGGGCAAGTCCAGAAATCCAAGAAAAAAAGAAGCCTACGGCACCTGGTATTCCCAGGCGGTCTCCCATCCAGGTACTAACCAGGCCCGACCCTGCTTAGCCTCCGAGATCAGACGAGATCGGGCGCTTTCAGGGTGATGTGGCCGTAGGCGATCTCTAACGGCACGCTCAACCCTCTTGACCTTGGCGGCGCCAAGATGGGAAACGAGGAAAAAAAACAGGGCAAGTCCAGAACGCCCCCAAAAAAAGAAGCCTACGGCACCTGGTATTCCCAGGCGGTCTCCCATCCAGGTACTAACCAGGCCCGACCCTGCTTAGCCTCCGAGATCAGACGAGATCGGGCGCTTTCAGGGTGATGTGGCCGTAGGCGATCTCTAACGGCACGCTCAACCCTCTTGACCTTGGCGGCGCCAAGATGGGAAACGAGGAAAAAAAACAGGGCAAGTCCAGAACTCCCCCAAAAAAAAGAAGCCTACGGCACCTGGTATTCCCAGGCGGTCTCCCATCCAGGTACTAACCAGGCCCGACCCTGCTTAGCCTCCGAGATCAGACGAGATCGGGCGCTTTCAGGGTGATGTGGCCGTAGGCGATCTCTTACGGCACGCTCAACCCTCTTGACTTTGGCGGCGCCAAGATGGGAAACGAGGAAAAAAAACAGGGCAAGTCCAGAAATCCCAAGAAAAAAAGAAGCCTACGGCACCTGGTATTCCCAGGCGGTCTCCCATCCAGGTACTAACCAGGCCCGACCCTGCTTAGCCTCCGAGATCAGACGAGATCGGGCGCTTTCAGGGTGATGTGGCCGTAGGCGATCTCTAACGGCACGCTCAACCCTCTTGACCTTGGCGGCGCCAAGATGGGAAACGAGGAAAAAAAACAGGGCAAGTCCAGAACGCCCCCAAAAAAAAGAAGCCTACGGCACCTGGTATTCCCAGGCGGTCTCCCATCCAGGTACTAACCAGGCCCGACCCTGCTTAGCCTCCGAGATCAGACGAGATCGGGCGCTTTCAGGGTGATGTGGCCGTAGGCGATCTCTAACGGCACGCTCAACCCTCTTGACCTTGGCGGCGCCAAGATGGGAAACGAGGAAAAAAAACAGGGCAAGTCCAGAACTCCCCCAAAAAAAAGAAGCCTACGGCACCTGGTATTCCCAGGCGGTCTC
>NW_027362519.1:0-21409 GCF_042186555.1 Aquarana catesbeiana
GGGGATCTGGCTTCCAACCCATTTCATTATTGATTTCTGGATGATGGTACATTTATATATGCTACTTTAACATTTCATCATAGAGGCCACTTAACTAATCTTATTAATGTTAAGTTTTTCAAGTCTAATTTTAATTCCGTCCTCTGTTAACCATGGAGGTGCTTCCTGTGTTGTGTCATGAGGATAAACACTGCAGTTTTGACTACTGAAGTCCCCCGATTCCCTTGTGAAGACTGAGGAGAAGAATAAATTCAATACCTTTGCCATCTCCCCATCCTTTGTAACCAGATGTCCTTCCTCATTCTTTATGGGGCCAATATGATCTGACCTCCCTTTCTTACTATTTATGTACTTAAAGAATTACATGGGATTTTTTTTACTCTCCTCCACTATGTGCCTTTTGTGTTCTATATTAGCTGCCCTGATTGTACCCTTACATTTCTTGTTGCATTCTTTATAAAGTTGGAATGCTGCTGATGATGACCCCTCAGCCTCGTATTTTTGGAAGGCCTTCGCCTTTGCTTTTATATGCATTTTTACGTTGGAGTTAAGCCACACAGGACTTTTATTAGGTCTTTTAAATTTATTTCCCATTGGGATTTACTGGCTAATGCCCTTATTTAAGGATCGTAGCAAGGATCATAGTTTAGGGAAGTTGGCTCTTTTGAAATTCAGTGTCTTTGTATTCCCCTTATATTTCCTATTTCTGTTCTGAGCTGCTTTCACACTGATGTGCTGCAGTTTACCTGCACCATTATCTGCGACTTTCCTGGGTTAGCTGTGCTTTGCCATAAACTTCTATTATATCCTGCAGGTGTGGTGCACTTTCTGAAAGCACACCAAACCTGCGGGATATAATAGAAGTCTATGGCTAAGCACAGCGAACCCACAGGAAAGCTGCAGGTACACTGCATTGCACCAGCGGTGTGGGTAAACCGGAGCACATCACTGTGAAAGCAGCCTTATACCATTCTGCCCAGTGTATTGCTTCACACTGGCCTGAAGATCTCTCCTTTCCTTCTTCTGGCACCACTCTGGAGACCGCTGGCAGGGATAAGAGGTGGAGTGTAGCTGGTATCACTCCACATGGGACAGGAGCCGGCGTCAACTTATGCGGCTCCTGCCTACTACAGCTCCAACTTTACTAGTCCCTCTGCATTGTACTCGGATGCTCTGGGATGGCAGGTCAGCAAGCCCAGACCACGATCTACCAGTCACCTGGCCATTATCTACGGGTTTCTGATCCCCACTATAGGGTTGTTATGGGGTGTTGGGTGTTCTCAGTCTATAACAATCTCCATATGGGGTCATTATAGGTGTGCTGGATGTTGTCTGTTATAAATGATCTCCTATGGAGATTGTTATAGACTATCTCCAAAGGGGATCATTATGGGGTCCTGGATGTTGTCAGTCTATAACAATCCTCATGGGGGGTCCTGGATGTTGTCAGTCTATAACAATCTCCATAGGGGACCATTATGGGGGTTCTGGATGTTCTTAGTCTATAACAAGTTTCATGGGGGAGTCATTTATAACAAAGAACATCCAGAACCCCCATTTGGCCCCTATGGAGAATGTTATAGACGGAGAACATCCAGTATCCAATATTAATCCCCTATGGAGATTGTTAGACTGACAACATCCAGCACTCCCATAATGACCCACTATGGAGATTGTTATAAATGACTCCCCATGGAGATTGTTATAAATGACTCCCCATGGAGATTGTTATAGACCAGGGATCTCCAAACTACGGCCCTCCAGCTGTTGCAGAACTACACGTCCCATGAGGCATTGTAAAACTCTGACATTCACAGTTATGACTAGGCATGATGGGAATTGTAATTCCTGAACAAATAGATGGCCATAGTTTGGAGACCCCTGTTATAGACTATCTCCGTAGGGGGTCATTATGGGGTGCTGGATGTTCTCAGTCTACAACAATCTCCATAGTGGATCATTATGGGAGTGCTGGATGTTGTCAGTCTAATAGGGCGTACACACGGTCGGACTTTGTTCGGACATTCCGACAACAAAATCCTAGGATTTTTTCTGACGGATGTTGGCTCAAACTTGTTTTGTCTACACACGGTCGCACAAAGTTGTCGGAAAATCCGATCGTTCTGAACGCGGTGACGTAAAACACATACGTCGGGACTATAAATGGGGCAGTGGCCAATAGCTTTCATCTATTTATTCTGAGCATGCGTGGCACTTTGTCCGTCGGATTTGTGTACACACGATCGAAATTTCCGACAACGGATTTTGTTGTCGGAAAATTTTATCTCGTGCTCTCCAACTTTGTGTGTCGGAAAATCCGATGGAAAATGTCCGATGGAGCCCACACACAATCGGAATTTCTGACAACACGCTACGATTGGACATTTTCCATCGGAAAATCCGACCGTGTGTACGGGGCATTACAATCTCCACAGGGGATCATTATGGGATGCTGAATGTTCTCCATCTATAACATTCCCTATAGGGGCCAAAATGGGGGTGCTGGATGTTTTCCATCTATACCAGTCTCCAGAGGTAGTTATTATGGGGGTGCTGGATGTTCTCCATCCCTAACAGTCTTTCTAGGGTGTCATTATGGAGGTGATAAGACATTATTAAACTTTACTTGTCTCCATAGAGGGTCATTATGGGGATGCTTGATGTTCTCCTCGGTTTATAACGGCCTCCATAGGGGGATATCAGTGCAGTTCTGAATATGGGGACATACATGACACACGTCAGGAAAACTCATTGTATAGATGAACCTGAATTGTCTGCATCCTGTTTTCACCTTTGAGAAGTCACATGCGGGGGACCTCCAGCTTCTCTGTATTAGGACCGCCATAAAGGCTCCTCCACCTACATGGAGATGTTTATAATGAAAGTGACTTCTATTACAGAAGGAAAAGGAGTAACAATCATTTCTACATGTGATCAGCCAGAAGATGACCCTTGAGGGATATGGCAGCTTCCATTGATTGCTTCATGATGGTCTTGGTAATCCTGACCTCACCGACTCACTCACCTGGAACAAGGATGCCCAATGGGAGTTCAGCCTTTACTGCCTGCATGCTTGCAGAGGAATTGCTGACACCAATGGATTATATCTGACACCAACACTATTGATGTCTTATCTTTAATTTTTTCTATCCTGTACAATTAATGGCTGTTACCAAAGGGGTGATATCACAAAGTGTATTCCACATTATTGGAGCTGCTGGACACAATATATTGAGAAGCTGGTTCATGCTTTTGTCTCCTCCAGACTGGATTACCGTAACGCACTTCTAATTGGGATTCCTAGAAGGAGTCTGCAGAGACCTCAGTACATCCAAATCTCTGCAGCAAAGATCCTGATGAGAGTGCAGAAACATGAGCACATTACCCCTAATTCTTCACTCACTCCACTGGCTTCCTGTCTCCGCCAGGATTGAGTACAAGGTTTCTCTCCCCACACATCAATGTATCCATGGACATGCCCCTCCCTACCTTAAAGAACTTCTTGAACCGCAAAACACAACACGTCCCCTCCGCTCCACTCACTCAAACCTTCTTCATATACCCAGAACTAGACTCAGGACAATGGGAGACGGGGCGTTTTGTGCAGCTGCCCCGCGCCTGTGGAATGCCCTACCTGACAACCTGAGGGCTCCTCAATCTACTGACCGTTTTAAAAAAGGGCTTAAGACATTTCTTTTTAGCAAAGCTTTTTGTTCCTTCTAGATGTTCGTTTCATCGTATAAACTGCTTAAATTTCTTTTTTTTGTTGTTTTTATCCCATAGCACTTTGAGATCTTTTGATGAAAAGTGCACTATAAATAAAATGTATTATTATTATAGTAGAGGGATCAGTGAGCATTGAGGTGGCAATTAGGCAGCACACAGGGGGGGGGTAATGAGCCAATCCCCATCTGAGGACTAAACCCATCACTATATGGGAAGACTCTGCAGTGTGCATGGGGAGGGGTGCGATGAGGACGTTTTGTGTTTACTGCTTGAAAAGTCCAGAAAGAAACCAGAAATGTAAGGCCCCTTTCATACTTGTACGACTTGGGACTGCAAAGTCGTATGACAAGTCGTTCCCCCATGATTTCCAATGACTACCATTCATAGTAGTATGTCTTCAAGTCACGCCGACTTCAAAAGTAGTCCCTACACTACTTTGGTCCGACTTTGATGCGAGTTACACAGGCATTTCCTGAAATGGCGGCAAAAATTGTGGCCGCGAAAACGCGGCAAAAATCTAGCAACTTTGAAGTGGCGGTAGCGTGAAAGGGGCCTAAGGCCGGGTTCACACTGATACGACACGACTGTTGTAAGACTATCATCCTACTTTGCCCTGCTACATCGGTCCTACTTCCTTCCGACTTGAATGAACAGGATAAGATTTTGCTTTGACTGAGATAGTACAACTTATCCTTTGACCAATCAAAACAATCCCAGTGTGACAAATTATTTTTACTGCTGCTGTAATTATCATGTCGGATGGTTAGGACAAAGATCCTACTTTGATCCGACTTCAATGATATTCAATGGGCTGAAGTAGGACCAAAGTAGTGCACGGAGTATTTTCAAAGTAGGACCGACTTGTGTCGGACAAGTTAAGACGGCTCTCATATGGAAACATTGATTTGCTCGTCATGTGACATGAGCTCCCAATGTCGGATCGTTTGTCGAACAAGTGTGAACCCGGCCTAAATTCAGAGACCAGACACCATTATGTCTTCATTTCTAAAGCCCCATACACACCATTCGATTCTCTACAGATTTTTGTCTTCAGATTTACCAAAACCATATAATATGAGGCCAAACCTTAAGGCTGCCTTCACACCTGAGTGTTTCAAAGTTGTGCGTTTTTACCAGGATTTTGTTCAGGTCACCAATGTAAAAAGGCAGAAAAAATGCCTGTAATCTGCCCCAAAGAAGCTCATGTTCTTTTTTGAGCTTAGGGCATATTTCTTCAGGTGACAAAACGCTCAGGTGCCATTGAAATGAATGGGATTTTGCTTGTTGGGCGTTTTACGAGCTGAAAACACTCAGGTGTGAATGCAGCCTAAGAGTTTTGATTTGTATGTAATCAGGTAGGCCCTTGCACATGGTTTTGGTAAATCTGAAGACAAAAGTCTGCAGAAAATCGAATAGTGTGTATGGGGTCTAAGAATCGCCCATTTATATAATGGCCCGAGTGTGAGCGCAACTTTATACTGAAGGCATTGCTACATTTTTATTCCAAAATATGATGGGGGGAAAAGAAATGTCTTCTCTTCCCAATCTCATACAAGGTGGATTTCCATTTGAGACAAGTACCTTACCCAGCAAGATCTCTGCATGACCCATGGAGCTCTATACACACACTCCACTCGGCCCATATAGCTCTATACACACACCACCCAGGCCAAAGAGCTCTATACACACACCACCCAGGCCAAAGAGCTCTATACACACACCACCCAGGCCAAAGAGCTCTAGCCACACACCGCCCGGCCAAAGAGCTCTATCCACACACCGCCCGGCCAAAGAGCTCTATCCACACACCGCCCGGCCAAAGAGCTCTATCCACACACCGCCCGGCCAAAGAGCTCTATACACACACCGCCCGGCCCATGGAGCTCTATACACACACCGCCCGGCCCATGGAGCTCTATACACACACCGCCCGGCCCATGGAGCTCTATACACACACCGCCCGGCCCATGGAGCTCTATACACACACCGCCCGGCCCATGGAGCTCTATACACACACCGCCCGGCCCATGGAGCTCTAAACACACACCGCCCGGCCCATGGAGCTCTATACACACACCGCCCGGCCCATGGAGCTCTATACACACACCGCCCGGCCCATGGAGCTCTATACACACACCACCCGGCCAATAGAGCTCTATACACACACCGCCCGGCCCATGGAGCTCTATACACACACCGCCCGGCCCATGGAGCTCTATACACACACACCGCCCGGCCCATGGAGCTCTATACACACACACCGCCCGGCCCATGGAGCTCTATACACACACACCGCCCGGCCCATGGAGCTCTATACACACACACCGCCCGGCCCATGGAGCTCTATACACACACACCGCCCGGCCCATGGAGCTCTATACACACACACCGCCCGGCCCATGGAGCTCTATACACACACACCGCCCGGCCCATGGAGCTCTATACACACACACCGCCCGGCCCATGGAGCTCTATACACACACACCGCCCGGCCCATGGAGCTCTATACACACACACCGCCCGGCCCATGGAGCTCTATACACACACACCGCCCGGCCCATGGAGCTCTATACACACACACCGCCCGGCCCATGGAGCTCTATACACACACACCGCCCGGCCCATGGAGCTCTATACACACACACCGCCCGGCCCATGGAGCTCTATACACACACACCGCCCGGCCCATGGAGCTCTATACACACACACCGCCCGGCCCATGGAGCTCTATACACACACACCGCCCGGCCCATGGAGCTCTATACACACACACCGCCCGGCCCATGGAGCTCTATACACACACACCGCCCGGCCCATGGAGCTCTATACACACACACCGCCCGGCCCATGGAGCTCTATACACACACACCGCCCGGCCCATGGAGCTCTATACACACACACCGCCCGGCCCATGGAGCTCTATACACACACACCGCCCGGCCCATGGAGCTCTATACACACACACCGCCCGGCCCATGGAGCTCTATACACACACACCGCCCGGCCCATGGAGCTCTATACACACACACCGCCCGGCCCATGGAGCTCTATACACACACACCGCCCGGCCCATGGAGCTCTATACACACACACCGCCCGGCCCATGGAGCTCTATACACACACACCGCCCGGCCCATGGAGCTCTATACACACACACCGCCCGGCCCATGGAGCTCTATACACACACACCGCCCGGCCCATGGAGCTCTATACACACACACCGCCCGGCCCATGGAGCTCTATACACACACACCGCCCGGCCCATGGAGCTCTATACACACACACCGCCCGGCCCATGGAGCTCTATACACACACACCGCCCGGCCCATGGAGCTCTTTACACACACCGCCCGGCCCATGGAGCTCTATACACACACCGCCCGGCCCATGGAGCTCTATACACACACCGCCCGGCCCATGGAGCTCTATACACACACCGCCCGGCCCATGGAGCTCTATACACACACCGCCCGGCCCATGGAGCTCTATACACACACCGCCCGGCCCATGGAGCTCTATACACACACCGCCCGGCCCATGGAGCTCTATACACACACCGCCCGGCCCATGGAGCTCTATACACACACCGCCCGGCCCATGGAGCTCTATACACACACCGCCCGGCCCATGGAGCTCTATACACACACCGCCCGGCCCATGGAGCTCTATACACACACCGCCCGGCCCATGGAGCTCTAAACACACACCGCCCGGCCCATGGAGCTCTATACACACACACCGCCCGGCCCATGGAGCTCTATACACACACACCGCCCGGCCCATGGAGCTCTATACACACACACCGCCCGGCCCATGGAGCTCTATACACACACACCGCCCGGCCCATGGAGCTCTATACACACACACCGCCCGGCCCATGGAGCTCTATACACACACACCGCCCGGCCCATGGAGCTCTATACACACACCGCCCGGCCCATGGAGCTCTATACACACACCGCCCGGCCCATGGAGCTCTATACACACACTGCCCGGCCCATGGAGCTCTTTACACACACCGCCCGGCCCATGGAGCTCTTTACACACACCGCCCGGCCCATGGAGCTCTATACACACACCGCCCGGCCAATAGAGCAGAGCTCTATACACACACCACCTGGCCCATAGAGCTCTATACACACACCACCCGGCCCATGGAGCTCTATACACACACCGCCCGGCCCATGGAGCTCTATACACACACCGCCCGGCCCATGGAGCTCTAAACACACACCGCCCGGCCCATGGAGCTCTATACACACACCGCCCGGCCAATAGAGCAGAGCTCTATACACACACCACCTGGCCCATGGAGCTCTATACACACACCGCCCGGCCCATGGAGCTCTATACACACACCGCCCGGCCCATGGAGCTCTATACACACACCGCCCGGCCCATGGAGCTCTAAACACACACCGCCCGGCCCATGGAGCTCTATACACACACACCGCCCGGCCCATGGAGCTCTATACACACACACCGCCCGGCCCATGGAGCTCTATACACACACACCGCCCGGCCCATGGAGCTCTATACACACACACCGCCCGGCCCATGGAGCTCTATACACACACCGCCCGGCCCATGGAGCTCTATACACACACCGCCCGGCCCATGGAGCTCTATACACACACCGCCCGGCCCATGGAGCTCTATACACACACTGCCCGGCCCATGGAGCTCTTTACACACACCGCCCGGCCCATGGAGCTCTTTACACACACCGCCCGGCCCATGGAGCTCTATACACACACCGCCCGGCCAATAGAGCAGAGCTCTATACACACACCACCTGGCCCATAGAGCTCTATACACACACCACCCGGCCCATAGAGCTCTATACACACACCACCCGGCCCATAGAGCTCTATACACACACCACCCATAGAACTTACACTCGGATCAAACACAAAGCTCATTTCTATTGAAAAGGAAAACACCAGCCCTCTGCTCATGGTGAAGGTTTTTAAAATTCATTTGGAAGAAAGTTTAAACAGTTAAAGTAAAGATTAGAAAGTAGCGAGGTTGACTGAAGAGATACTTAGATACAGCAGATGTACCCAGGATCTGACTATTTGATCAAAAAGTAAACTTTAAGCCCTAATCCTGGACAGTTGCCCGGCATCAACATTTTACATATGGAATAATTCACGTAACAAACTTAAGGAGTATATCATCAATTACAAGAGACATTCATTTCTGTTATCTCTGAACACATTAGCTTGACCATCCACCACACTCCCAAATACCTCGTTGTAGGACAAGGAGACCAACAGTCTCTATGTTCCACAACAAGATATTTCAAGGATCGGGAGAACAACAATTAGTTCTAATAACATCAGTCCGAAAAAGTCATTCTAGCAAGCAGCAGTCAGTGCCCCCGATCACCACCACACCAATTGTATGATGATACTTGTGAAAGGAAAGAAAACTAAACTCGCTTAAATAAACAAAATAAGGATATGAGAAGCTGCCAACATATGAAAGTGGCACAGAAAAAAATAAATGAGTATAGGAGGTATGTGGTGCAACTAAAAGCGATAAATAATAAAATATGTGAACAGAAATAAGTGTGAAAAACGCACTTAATGGATAGCACTTCCAGGACCGTGCTAATGCTAATATGCTAGGTGATCAGGTGCTGGTAATCTTCCACATATTAAAACGATAATAAACATTCAAATAAACAGAAATCTCATAAACACAATCAATAAATAACACTTCTAGGGCCGTGCTTAAGCTAATGTGCTGAATAATCAGGTGCAAAAAATCTTCAACATAATATATAATAGACATTCATAATAACAGACATTTCTAATAAAGTGCAGACAAAGCAATAAAGTGCAAGAGTACTCTAAAGATGCTGGTAGTGCAACCAAAGTCCAATAAAGAGGAACAAGATCTCCAAGTGACAGTTGACCAAACCAAATCCACTTCATCCAATATCACCATCCGTGGTGCGCCACTCATTTCCCCCAGCCTCTCACCTCACATAAAGACCCCTACAGGTCAAGTCAGGCCTTGATATGAATATATCCAGAACCCTCAGCAATCGATCGATTCCCGCATATAACCTCAGCAATACTGATACCCAAGTTGGACTTCAAGCTCATCCGATCTTGTAGGGTCATGCAATAAAGAGGGTGGGGGGCTCCATGGTGTAGTATATCAAACCAATTTATTTAGGCGACAAGTAGTAACTTACAGTTTTTAAATCCTGAGTACAGCTACGTAGGATACTACCAGAAAGTGGCAACACCTGGCTCCTTCCTGACGCGTTGCCTCACTGAACACGTGACGTCATCAAAGGGTGATCATTTGGTCATACTGCACATGCACTTTGGTCTTTTAATAGGAACTGTCACTCGGAGATCTTGTTCCTCTTTATTGGACTTAGATTGCACTACCAGCACCTTTAGAGTACTCTTGCACTTTATTAGAAATTTCTGTTATTATGAATGTCTTAATTATGAATGTCATACATTATGTTGAAGATTTTTTTGCACCTGATTATTCAGCAAATTAGCTTTAGCACAGCCCTAGAAGTGTTATTTATTGATTGTGTTTATGAGATTTCTGTTTATTTGAATGTTTATTATCGTTTTAATATGTTGAAGATTACCAGCACCTGATCACCTAGCATATTAGCTTTAGCACGGTCCTGGAAATGCTATCCTGGAAGTGCTATCCCGTAAGTGCGTTTTTCACACTTATTTCTGCTCACATATTTTATCATTTATCACTTTTAGTTAGCGCCACATACCTCTATACTCATGATGATACTTGTACTGCTCTGGTGACTGTTCATAAATAAAAATAAATAAATATACATATATATATATATATATATATATATATATATATATATATATATATATATATATATATATATATATATATATATATATATATATATATATATATATATATATATATATATATATATTTTTTTTTTTTTTTTTTTTAATTTACGAACAGTCACCAAGAGCAGTACAAGTATCATCATGAGTATAGAGGTATATATCTAGCTCCCTTGTCATCTCCTCCCAAGCTTGCCTCCAGGATTTCTCCAGAGCTTCTCCCATCCTTTGGAACTCCCTACCCCAATCTGTCCGACTGTGCCCTAATCTTTCCATCTTTAGGCGATCCCTGAAAATCCTTCTCTTCAAAGAAGCCTATCCTGCTTCTAACTAACACTGTTTTACTTCCTCCATCAGCTCATCCCCCACAGATATTACCTTTTGTATCAATTGACCCTCCCTTTTTAGCCCTCTGATTCCTCTTGTACCAAATTGTAATGTAACTGTAATGTCTGCCCTCATGTTGTAAAGCGCTGCACTGCACAAACTGTTGGCGCGCTATATATATATATATATATATATATATATATATATATATATATATATATATATATATATATATATATATATATATATATATATATCCTTCATCTTCAAAAAAATTGTTAGAAAGAATTAGTTCTGAAAAAAGAAAAATGCTATGCCTTTTACTAAATGTCTGTCTACTTTCCAGAAAAGGGGTAATTTGGGGGGTAGTTGTACTGTCCTGACATTTGAGGGCCTCAAAAAAAATTAGATTGGCCGTGAGTTTATCAGGATTGATCCATTTTCGAATATATATCCCATAGTAGTTTGTAGACTATAACTTTCACACAAAACAAATACTTGTTGGGATTTGTTTTTTTGACCGACATGTAGCAGTATATATATATTAGATTTTTTTATATTGGATATATTTTTTAACAGAAAGTAGAAAATATATATAAAAAAAAAAGTTGCAATACATCTCTACACCATCTAAAACTGAACACACACAAGCTGGCTATAGATACATTGTAAAAGTGAAGGATCCCGGACTAACCCCAATCTTCACTAAACTACCTCAAGGTCCACTGACCTAAGCATGCAGCTAGTAAAGCCAAAATAATCTGACCTCCTGCATGCTTGTTCCTGGTCAGTGAAACACTAGGTCAGTGATGGCGCACCTTGGCACCCCAGATGTTTTGGAACTACATTTCCCATGATGCTCACCTACACTACAGAGTGCATGAGCATCATGGGAAATGTAGTTCCAAAACATCTGGGGTGCCACGGTTCGCCATCACTGCACTAGGTAGTACAGTGAGGTTTAGAATAAGGAAGACGGCCCCCTGGAGCCTGCAACTTTATAAAAAAATCAGTAGTAGTAGTGGTTTTTGCCCACTGCTCCCTCCCAGTATCTAGGCAGCTTTCTCACATCAGATTTCCCCCCAGATATCTTTATAGAGGAACCACTCCCTACCCGTAACACAGCATGGAGGGGCTCAGTGAAGGTGGTGGTGAAGGTGTAGAGATGTCGGATCGGGTCACACAGATCATAAAAGGAGATCTGCCCGGCCTCATAATCCAGCTCTATCCTGACTCTCCTACTGAAGAGATAGCCAGGTAATGGGACCGTATTACTGTCATGTACCACTGAGTACCGATTACCCTTCCTCGCCTCCAAACACCAGGACTTCTCATTATATCCAATCTGCGAATGATATCCGATCCTAGCTATACTGGGGTAACACATTCCAACTCTCCACATCTGTGACACCCCAAGATCCACTTCCCAGTACAGTCTCCCTGAGGAAAACCTCTGACTGCTTAACACCTGAGAACTCCGAAATCTCCCTGGTGTTTCTGAAAACATCTCATATGCTGTCCTGGACACCGTTTTCCTGTCACCTGATATTTGTAGATGATTACCAGCTGTCTGAGCATCCAGTAATATGTCTGCAAACTCAGATTTTTGCTGTACAGATGCAATATTTGGTCCTCCAGCCTGGCGGTGTGAGTGTTGTATGGCGGGAGTGGGTTGGGGACGTTTCCTGGGTTGTTTGGCAATGTAGGGGGATATTTTCTTTGTAGTAGAATGTGAATAGACCTCTGTGCCTGTACATTTCTGTATATTTACCCCAGATATGAGATCAGATAAACCTTTGTGTAATGTGAGTGAGATCCCCGCCACATCCAGATCCCCTCCATCATGGAGGAGTTTATCATATCTCTCGTTCTCATTATCTCTAACGTCACACAAGTCACCCATGTCTGATTCCTGTAGGAAAGTCAGTGGATCTGTCATGTTACACAGCTTCTCAATGTCCACCATCTTCCTGGACAGCTCCTCCTTCTTTATTTCCAGCTGTTGAATCATATCAGACAGTGATAGAGAGATCCGCTCTGCCTGCCCGGAGATCTCACTCAGGACTCTCTTCTCCAGCTCTTCCAGACGTCTCCTGAGGTCTCTGAACAGGGCAGTGGCTCTCTCGGTTTCATCATCTGCTTTTCCTTGTACTGTCTTCCTGCGTTCCTGCAGACTCTGGACTCTTTTCTCCGTCTCCTCTCTCTCTATCATAGATATCTGCAGAACATTTCTCAGTTTCTTCTTCTTCATCTCAAAGGCCACATCCAGAGTCTCCACCTGGTGCCCCTGATGTTCTAGGGCCAATCTGCAATATGCACAGATACAAGTGGAGTCCTCTGTGCAGTAATATTCCAGTAGTTCCTTATGGACAGAACATTTCCTGTTCTCCAGAGAAGTAGTGAGTTCACATAAGACGTGTTCTGGTGACTTGCTGTGGACTCTCAGGTGATTGTCACACAGAGAAGCTTCACACATCAGACAGGATATCACAGCAGGTACAGGAGTGTGAATACAGTAAGTACAGAAGAACCCAGATTTCTGATCTGCTTGAGCAGACAGGAAATTCTCCACTATGTTACGCAGTGTTGTGTTCCTACGCAGTGCAGAACGATCCTGGAACTCTTCTCTGCATTCAGGACAGGGATAACCTCCAGACCCCTCCTGTGTATCCAACATACGAACAATACAGTCCCGGCAGAAGTTGTGTCCACATTTCAGGGTTACAGGATCTGTATAAATTTCCAGACAAATGGAACATTCCAGCTCCTTCCTCAGATCAGCAGACGCCATCACTGAAAGCAGAAAAGAGAAAATATATTTAAATTCTATGATACTCATTAAAGCTGAGCTCCAGGATTTTAGCCACTTTGTAAAGTGTGTAAGATTACTAGGGGTCCAGTGGGGTGCATGCCACCTTGTGGACTTCTCTCTGTTTTTTATAACCAAGTCTGATCATTGATGGTGCAAATTTCTTTCCTGCAACACGTGAAATTCACACGATTTCACCATCAACACAGTCACACAGTCCCTCCTGTGGAGCCATTGTGTTCTCCTGGTGGGGAAGCCATCGCATGTAAAATCTGATCTATCGATCGACTTGAGTACATTCAGCCTGCCCATACATGGTTTCGAAGCGGGTCCGGTTCCTGCTGAACCATCTATGGTTGGCTTAACAGTTTTACTGATCCTCAAGAATACAGCTATCACTACACTCCCGGTGCTCTGACAGAAGAGATGTTGTCTTCTCATATACTGTAGCAGTCGCTGTGACAGACATGATTTGAGTGTTGTCAGTCAGAAAAGCAGAGTAAGATCTTACCGGTAACTCTGTTTCCAGTAGTCTTCCAGGGCAGCCCTTGAGAGATGAAGCTCCTCCTCACACACAGGAAACACATTGCCACAAATTTTTTTAAAAGGCGGTCCCTCAGGTCCCTGGTCAGTCAGCCAAGAGAACCGATGCCCGGAATCTGAAAAAGACATAAAACAAAAGGCAACCTCACAAGGTCAAACGTTAGGGAGGGATCGTGCTGCCCTGGAAGACTACTGGAAACAGAGTTACCGGTAAGAACTAACTCTGCTTTTCCCCCAGTCGTCTTCCAGGTCAGCCCTTGAGAGGATAACCAAGTACTCACCAGATTAGGGTGAGACAACGGCTTGGAGGACTTTCCTACCAAAAGCCTGGTCCTGGCTGGATATCAGATCCAGTCTGTAATGCTGAACAAAGGTAGAGAATCTTGACCAAGTTGCTGCCCTGCAAATTTGCTCTGGAGTGGCTCCCGCCTTCTCTGCCCACGAAGCTGCTGAAGCCCTTGTTGAATGCGCCCTTAGATCTTTTGGCGGTGTTACTTCCATAACTTTGTAGCACTCCAGTATCGATGACTTGATCCATCTAGCTAGCGTTTTTTTTTTACGCTTGTTTACCTTTTTGATTTCCAGCGTACAGGACGAAAAGAGCGTCTGATGCTCTGAACTCATTGGTGACTTCAAGGTACTGAAGAGGACATCTTCTAACATCTACAGTGGGGATCGAAAGTTTGGGCACCCCAGGTAAAAATGTGTATTAATGTGCATAACGAAGCCAAGGAAAGATGGAAAAATCTCCAAATGGCATCAAATTACAGATTAGACATTCTTATAATATGTCAAAAAAAGTTAGATTTTATTTCCATCATTTACACTTTCAAAATTACAGAAAACAAAAAAATGGCGTCTGCAAAAGTTTGGGCACCCTGCATAGTTAATATCTTGTACTGCCCCCTTTGGCAAGTATCACAGCTTAAAAAAAAGTAACACTTTTTGTAACCAAGAGTAAGCCAAGAGTCTTTCAATTCTTGTTTGAGGTATCTTTGCCCATTCTTCCTTCCAAAAGTCTTCCAGTTCTTTTGAGATTTCTGGGCTGTCTGTCACGCACTGCTCTTTTAAGGTCTATCCATAGATTTTCAATAATGTTGAGGTCAGGAGATTGTGAAGGCCATGGCAAAACCTTCAGTTTACGCCTCTTGATGTAATCCCCCGTGGATTTTGAGGTGTGTTTAGGATCATTATCCATTTGTAGAAGCCATCCTTACTTTAACTTCAGATGGCATCAAGTTACCATCCAAAATTTGCTGAAATTTTATTGAATCCATTTTTCCTTCTACTCGTGAAATGTTCCCTGTGCCACTGGCTGCAATACAACCCCAAAGCATGATTGATCCACCCCCATGCTTAACAGTTGGACAGAGGTTCTTTTCATTAAATTCTGTGCCCTTTCTTCTCCGAACGTACCTTTGCTCATTCCGGCCAGAAAGTTCTATTTTAACCTCATCGGTCCACAGAACTTGTTTCCAAAATGCCTCAGGCTTGTCTATATGTTCATTTGCAAGGTTCAAATGCTGATTTTTGTGGTGAGGACGTAGAAGAGGTTTTCTTCTGATGACTCTTCCATGAAGACCATATTTGTACAAGTATGTCTTTATAGTGGAATAGTGTACCACAACTCCAGTGTCTGCCAGATCTTTCTGGAGGGATCATGCAGTCAAACGTGGGTTTTGAATTGCTTTTCTCATAATCCTGCGAGCTGTTCTGTCTGATATTTTTCTTGGTCTTCCAGATCTTGCTTTAACTTCCACTGTTCCTGATGACTGCCATTTCTTAATTACATTCCGAACAGAGGATATTGACATCTGAAAACGCTTTGCTATCTTCATATAGCCTTCTCCAGCTTTGTAAGCATCAACTATTTTCAGTTTTAGTTTTCTAGACAACTGCTTAGAAGAACCCATGGTGCTGATTGTTGGGGCAAGGTCAGATGAATCTGGCCATTTAAAACCTTTGAGATTACATCACCTGGTCTTCCCAGACGATGATTGAGAACAATCCATGACACTGGCAGGTCTCAGCTTTGCAAAGGGGGCAGTGTATGCTATAAATTCTGCAGGGTGCCCAAACTTTTGCAGACGCCATTTTTTTGTTTTCTGTAATTTTGAAAGTGTAAATGATGGAAATAAAATCTAACTTTTTTTGACATATTATAAGAATGTCTAATCTGTAATTTGATGCCATTTGGAGATTTTTCCATCTTTCCTTGGCTTCGTTATGCACATTAACACACATTTTTACCTGGGGTGCCCAAACTTTCGATCCCCACTGTAGAAGGCTTAGTTCTTGCTCTTTGTTATTAGCTGGTGAACTACAAAATGAAGGTAGTATTATAACCTGGGGTTTATGAAAAGTTGACATCACTTTCGAAGTAAATCCCAGATCTGTTTGAAGGACGAGTATGTAATCGTGAAGCTTGAGAAAAGGTTCTCTGACAGATAGAGCCTGGAGTTCCCCTATCCTATGCACTGTAGTGATAGCCACAAGGAAGGCAATTTTTAGTGTCAGCAGGTGTAAAGATGTTTCTTGTAGAGGCTCAAAGGGGCTTTTGATGATCCCCCTCAGTACCACCGACAGATCTCATGTGGGACATTTTTGTGTCTTGGGTGGTCTGTACTTAGCCAACGCTCTGCAAAAGCGAAAGACCAACTGGTCTCCTTGTAGTGCCCTTTCTAGATACACCGACAGCGCTGCAACCTGGACGTTCAGCATACCGAGTGCTAGACCTTTATCAGCACCTTGCTGTAGGAAATGAAGAATAGTCGGTGTACGCATCTTTTGTCTGTTATATTTAGTGCTTCAGCTGTTACATTTTCTCCAGGTTTTTCTGTAGATGGCCTTGGTGTTCGGCTTTCTAGCGCTCAGAAGCGTCACCACCACTTTATCTGAGAGTCCTTTTGATCTCAAGATGTCTTCCTCAGTTACCAGGCCACCCATTTGAAGCTTTCTTGTTTTAGGCCTGTTAGGGCCTAGGACAAGAAAGGTTGTCCCTGCGAGGAAGTAGCAATGGCTAGTAGATATCAGGTTGTCCCTGCAAGGAAGTAGCCACGGCTCTTCTGCCGAGAGACTGAGGAGCTGATATGGTGCTATCAGTATCAACTTTGTTCCTGTAGGAATTTCTTCATTACTCGAGGAATCAGATATACCGACTGGGGGGAAAGCGTAGCACATCTTGAAATCCCATGGGTTTTGAAGTGCATCTATCCGCAGAGGCCGGTCTTGTGGGTTTAGCGAGTAGAAACGATTCACCTTGGTGTTTTTCTGTGATGCAAATAGATCTATATTTGGTATTTCCCAGCGGGCTGTAATTTCCCTGAACACCTCTGGGTGTAATGCCCATTCCTCTTGGGAGATCTCTTGGCGGCTGAGGAAGTCAGTCACTTGATTGTTTTCCCCCTTTAGGTGGACCACACCCAGCGACAGTAGATTTCCTTCTGCACATTGACAGAACTGGTTGGAGATGTGGCTTAAGGAGGGGTGCCTTGTGCACCCTTGCTTGTTCACATAAGCTACTGCAGTGGCGTTGTCCGACAGGATCAGGGTGTGATGATTTCTTAACTGGTCTTGGAAGTGTTCTATGGCTTTGGCTAGTGTCATAAGCTCCCTCCAATTCGAAGACGCCTGAACTTCTTCCAGTGACCATTTCCCCTGAGCAGGCTGACCTGCTAGGTGGGCTCTTCATCCCCAACTGCTTGCGTCCGTGGTCAACTTCTGTGAGGTTGGGAAAGACCATGCCAGACCTTGTGTGTATCCTCCACCACCAAAGCAATATCTTCACGGAGGTTGGGAGTCAAAGTGTTCTGTCTAGACCCTCTTGCTGTTTTTTTAGGAGAAAGATTTGTAAAGGCCTTAGATGATACTTGGCCCATTGCACTGCCGGTATCGTTGAGGTCATCAGTCCCAGAACTGACATCAGCTCCCTGATGGATATCGTGAGGTTCTTTTATACAAAACTTACTCTCCTTGCAAGGCCTTGAATTTTCTCCTCCGGTAGGGACGTTTTCTGCTCTATTGAGCAGATATCCCAGAAACCGGATGTTCTGAGTGGGACACAGGTTGGATTTTTCAATTTTTAAGATCCAGCCAAATGACTTCAGCCATAGTTGAGCTTCTGCCAGGTCTTTTACCAGCTGTACTTCTGATGGTGAAGCGAATAGTAGGTCATCTAGGTACAGTACTACGGTCGTCATCTTCAACCTCAGAGGGGCCAGGACTTTGGTAAAATATCCTCGGTGAAGAGGATAGCCCGAAAGGAAGAGCCCTGCTTTGGAAATGATACTCCTTTCCCTCTCCCTCCACCACCAACCTCAGGTATCTCTGGGACTCTTCTCGTATGGAAATGTGTAGATAAGCATCCCTGAGATCCATGGTCACCATGAAAGTTCCTGGTTGCAAAATATTCTTGAATGAGAATATGGATTCCATGCAGAATTTTTTTGTATTGTATCGCTCGGTTCAGGGGTTTTAGATTTAATATCAATTGAAACTTCCCGGAAGGTTTTTTGATCACAAAAACGTGAGAGTAAAAACCCTTTCATTTTTCTTCCTCTGGGACTGGAGTAAGGACCTTCTGGGTCTACCATCTCCCCCAGCAACTAACGGGAGAGCCCCTGCTATTTCAGGATCCCTGAGAAGTTAATAGAAATCACTCTGGAGGATGACAATTGAATTCCAGGGAGTTACCCCTTGCAACGATGTTTAAGATAAATTGGTTGGCTGTCGTCTTCTGCAATTGAGGTAGGAAGGTAGCCAGCCTTCCCCCTACTGGCTTGAATAGAAGAGCCAAGGAGGACGTTACTCTAATGTCGCGTACACACGACCGGACTTTCCGGCAGACTAGGTCCGACTGTCTTCCCGACAGACTTTTCAGCAGAGTTTGGACGGACTTCCGAACAAACGGACTTGCCCACACACGAACGGACTAAGTCAGTTCAAAAGTCAGTTCGTTTTAAATGTGATGACGTAAGACTGGACTAAAACAGGAAGTTCAATAGCCAGTAGCCAATAGCTTGCCTTGCGTCGTATTTGGTCCATTGGACCAACATACAGAACGGTTTTACCGATAGGAGTTGAGTCCGCCGGACAGATGTGAAACATGTTCTATTTCTAGGTCCAGATTTTTATAACGAAAAACGATCGGATTAACCCACACACGAACGGATTGTCTGACGGACTGAAAGTCCGGTCGTGTGTACGCGGCATTAGGCTTCCCCTTGTAACCCGTCCAGTGCTTTTTTGGGTAATCTTTCTTTTCTTCCGGACGTTCTCTTTACCCACGAAAAAAAAAAAAAACTCTTGTGGAGGTTTGCGCTCCTATATCGGGAAGGCTTTCTTCCTGTCCGCCGTTCTTTCTAGGGCTTCGTCCAAGCCTGTTCCGAATAGAAGATCTCCGGAAAATGGGAGGTTACATAGTTTCATCTTGGATGCAGGATCCCCTGACCAAGTCTTCATCCAGATAGCCCACCTGACTGCCACGGCTAGACCCCCTGATCTCGCTGCCAGTTTGATGGATTCTGCAGATGCATACGCTATGTAACCCACGGCTTTCAAGATAACCAGTTGGGTTTTCAAAATTTCTTCCCTAGGGGTACCATTTTTGATACGGTCCTGAAGTTGAGCGCAGGCTTCAGGCTGACGACACTTGTTTCCCAGGCTCTCTTTAGGATGTCACCCCTCTTGTCCATACAATCTTTTAGATGGCCCATGTCTTCAAAGGCCAATGAGGACTTTTTGGAGACTTTCGATACTGGCACATCCAATTTAGGGTTCTTATTCCACACCCCCTGTGGATAGTCAATGAAAGGGAACCGCTTATGACTAGTTACAGGGAAGGGCTTCTTTTCTGAGTCTGCCCATTCATTCCTCACGACAACCGACATCACCTGTTGGACCAGTGATACTTTGGACTTTTTCTTCCTTAGACCTTGGTACATCAGGTCATGTTGTGATGAAAGTTCTTTTTCTTCCTCTATTTTCAAAGTTTCATATATAGCCCCAAGAAAGTCCTCTACATCTTCTAGGGACAATTTATACTTGGGCCTTCGTTTTCCTTCTCTCCCCATCTTCCTGCTCTGAATCTGAGCTGTCGGTGGCTATTTTGCTAACCGCACTGCTACCCGCTCGTTCCCTTGCTTGCTCCTGCGACTCTGAGGTGACTGATCTTGGCGAGGCTATGGGAGAGGAACATTTTTTAAGATCTTTAAAAGGTAGTAGCTATGTCATCCCACGCGGAGCCAAAGATTTTTGTGTACCGTATATACTCGAGTATAAGTCGAATTTTTCAGCACATTTTTTTGTGCTGAAAGTGCCCCCCTCGACTTATACTCGAGTCAAGCACTTTTCTGCAGGAAAAAATTTCATTTTCTGAACCGACTTTGGGGCCCTAAATCTCAGGGCCACTTGGTGCTAGGAACCCAAAATTTGGTGTGCAAACCCAGTGGAACTGGTACCACAACATATCCAAAGATGGAGTTCCTAGCACTAAGTGGCCCCGAGATACGAGGCCCCGAATTCGGTTCGGAAAATGTCATTCTCTGCTATAGAAAAGTGCTTGACATTTTCTGAACCGACTTTGGGGCCCCTTATCTCAGAGCCACTTAGTGTTAGGAACCCCAAATTTGGTATGCAAACCCAGTGGCACTGGTACCATAACATATCCAAAGATGGAGTTCCTAGCACTAAGTGGCCCCGAGATACGGGGCCCCAAATCCGGTTCGGAAAATGTCATTCTCTGCTATAGAAAAGTGCTTGACATTTTCTGAACTGATATTTGGGGCCCTGTATCTCGGGGCCACTTGGTGCTAGAAACCCTAGCTTTGGATATTTTATGGTGCTAGTTCCACTGGGTTTGCACACCAAATTTGGGGTTCTTAGCACTAAGTGGCCCTAAGATACGGGGCCCCAAATTCGGTCAACTGTGTCCATCTGCAGCAATGTCATTTTGGGACCCTTTGGGTTCAGAGACCCCAAATTTTGGCTGCAGCTAGGGGGCATCTAGGAACCCTTAACTACCGAGTTTGAAGTTCAGGGGACCTATGGCTGCAAATGGGCACAGTGAGGCTGCAAATGGGCATTGTTGACCCTCTTTTCCACTTGCAGTAGCTGTGCATTTCTCACCCTCGTCTTATACTCG